>NW_027171871.1:748236-775736 GCF_036898095.1 Palaemon carinicauda
GGTGATATTCAAATGAACATAAATAATGACTCGGTGTCGATATCTAGTGCCGATATCTAGGTGTATTTCTTGACTGTAACCTGTCTCTAAATGCCCCAAAATATAATGTAATAAAAGCTGCTGGTTTTCATCTAAGAAATGTTGCGTTTATAAAAAAGTACCTGGACGAAACTTCTGTAAGGAAACTTATGATAAACTGTGTTATTAACAGGATTGACAACTGCAACTCTATCTACTACAATTTACCAAAAGTCCAACTTAAGAAATTACAACACATAATGAACAGAGGAGCAAGACTGATAAAAAGTGTCCCACCTAGAGAAAGGATCACCCCTATACTAATCGATTTACACTGGCTGCCGATTAAAGCGAGAATTGAATTTAAAATATGTACAATAACCCACCAATTTATCAGAACCGGGCGTCCAAAATACTTAAGAGAATTGCTACATATTGCGCAGCCAACAAATCGTGTCGACACGAGAATAGTTACTGAAGGCTTCAAACTGTTGGAACCTAGATTTATGTCTACTTAAGGCTCCAGAGCCTTTAAATATGCGGCCCCGAGACTATATAATAAGCTCTCACGAAACATTCGAATGATTGAAGACATTAAGGCTTTCAAGAGGAAACTGAAGACTTTCTTATTTCATGAGTCTTTTGACCGTGACGATTTAACAGTAAATGAACAATACGCGATATAAAACGTTAAATACTCTGAACAAACAAGGTAAAACGACAGTGGAGGTCCTGTAGAGAGTGGGGTTCCCCTGCTGTATGGGACCGGAAAAGCAGCCATCAAAGTAAGTAAAATAAGTAAATCCATTGGATAGCTGAGATGAAGAGATCAGATCTTGAGAAGCTACGTCATCCCTATCCCTGCTTAAGTATCTTTGGCCAGTAACCCCTTTGTGCCACTTATAAAAACGTCTTTTTTTCGTGCCACATAGGCTACATCAACTTATCATGTTCATTAGGGGCAATGAAACACTTAACTTCTCCTTGGACTAGAATGGATCTTAATATGTGTGTGTGTGTTTTTTTTTTTCTTATGCTCTTCACTAGTAATGTACTTTGCCCAAATTTCATTGACCAGTAACGTTGTCCCTGCTTATATTTATCCTTTTGTTGATTTATATTCATTTATAAATAAAATATTTTCATATTATAAAAGGTAACTGAAATGGAAATAGACATTCACGCCGAAAGAAAAAAACTGGTGTGTTATTATCTATGCGCAAGCTAACAATTATAGTTCAATCATTACTATATTATTAATATGATTGAATTATGAAAGTAAATAATCTAAGGTCTACTTCCTGTTACTCTCTCTCTCTCTCTCTCTCTCTCTCTCTCTCTCTCTCTCTCTCTCTCTCTCTCTCTCTCTCTCTCTCTATATATATATATATATATATATGTATATATATACATACATATATATATATATATATATATATATATATATATATATATAAATATATATATATATATATATATATATATATATATATATATATGTGTGTATATATATATATATATATATATATATATATATATATATATGTATGTATATATATATATATATATATATATATATAGAGAGAGAGAGAGAGAGAGAGAGAGAGAGAGAGAGAGAGAGAGAGAGAGAGAGAGAGAGAGAGAGAGAGAGATTGTATTACTCTTGAGGTTTCGAATCTTAAGAGTAA
Organism: Palaemon carinicauda; assembly: GCF_036898095.1. Lineage (NCBI taxonomy): Eukaryota > Metazoa > Arthropoda > Malacostraca > Decapoda > Palaemonidae > Palaemon > Palaemon carinicauda. Next base: position 749,943 of record NW_027171871.1, read on the forward strand.
ATATGTGATCGATTCATGATATATGTATTGTGTTCGTTATTGATATTTAATAATGTAAAATCATAGTTGAGAAATAACATCCGAAAAGTGAAATAAAAATAGCGACTCTCCCGATATGATTGATTACAAAAATTTTTAATATTTCCATTCTAATTATAAATCTTGGTTTGAAAATAGACACTATTGATTTATATATTTTTTCGTTTCTATATGGGTTTTAAAATAATAAGTCTATTTTCTCCTAATAGAATGTATATGAGCTAAATAAACAAATTATGTTACATAAGTAAAGGTATATATTCATACATACCTACACACACACACACACACACACACACATATATATATATGTATATATATATATATATATATATATATATATATATACATATATATACTGTATATATATGGCGAATGTCTCCTACCATCACCAATCCGGACTGGCCAGCGTGGTGATGAAAACTGGCATATCTCTAGACATGGATTGATATGTCTGAGGCCTTTGTCCAGCAGCAACCTTGAAACAGCTGCAATTGTTGTGGCTGTTTTTCATTATATATATACATATATATATGTATATTTATATTCATATTTATATATATATATATATATATATATATATATATATATATATATATATATATATATATATATATATATATATATATATATATATATCCTCCTCGTGGATTTTGTAATGCACAGAACAGCTAGGGATGGTGGAAAAGAAAATTAGTGGACCTAGAATGCTGATGATGCTGCCCTTATTAGCAAAACTTCACCGGACTTGCAATGCTTGCTTACCAGAATGCATGAAATATCTCATGAGGTTGGGCTCAATATAAATAGAAGAAAGATGATGAGACCGGAATATGCAATGGAAGATGAAATATCACTGGAAGGAGAAAAGATTAATGAAGTAGAATCATTTAAATACTTAGGAACTATGATTGCTAATATAGGGTTCTTAGAATTTGTTTAATGGAAGATTAAAAAAAGAAAATCAGACAATGGTTAGGTTAAGTTAAATTTGGAAATCAAATCACCTGAAATTACATATAAAAATCAGACTATTTATCAGTTTAGTATGATCAGTGTTACTGTAGGGACATGAGTCATGGTATGACAATTGAACAAACTCCAACAGATTTAGTAGATTTGAAAACAAAGCCCTCAGAAGGAAAATTAGGTGTTAAATCGCTGGACAGGATTAGAAAGGAAACTATAAGAGAAATTACCCAAGTGCCATATGTGGATGAGATCATGGTGAGGGGTAGATGGAGATGGTTCGGGCATGCTCTCCGCACTCCCCAAGAGAGATTAGTTCACCAAACCTTCAACTGCGCTCCACAAGGCACTAGAAGAGTTGGAAGACCCAGGCCTACATGGCTCAGGAGTATGAAGTGTGAGGTAGGATATGATGAATGGAGAAGTATTGATTTAAAAGCTCAAGATGGAGACGACTGGCAAAACCTAACCGAGGCCTTTTGCGTCAATAGGCGTAGGAGATGATGATGATGATGATACACACACACACACACACACACACACACACACACATATATATATATATATATATATATATATATATATATATATATATATACTTTATATACATACAGTATATAAGGTTCACCCACACTCGGTTGGTTACTGTGAGCGATTAGACAAATATTTTCCACCATCACCAATTCACTCTGGTCAGCGTGGTGATGAAAATTGTCCTACCCCTAGACATGGATTGACACGTCTGAGGCCTTTGTCCAGATTCGGACTAGAAAGGGCTGCATTTGTCATCGATGTTCTGCATAACATATATATATATATATATATATATATATATATATATATATATATATATATATATATATATATATATATATATATATATGACATGAAGGAAAAGAATCTAAGTGAAGAAGATGTACACGGCAGAGGAAGATGGAGAAGGCCGACTAGAAACAGCGACCCCTTTATAGGAATGCGAAAAGCTGAAGCCAAAGATATATATATATATATATATATATATATATATATATATATATATATATATATATATATATATATGTATATATACATATATATGTGTATGTATATATATAATATACATAATACATACACACACACACACACATATATATATATATATATGTATATATATATATATATATATATATATATATATATATATATATATATACAGTATATATATATATATATATATATATATATATATATATATATATATATATATATATATATATATCGTCACACTCAGAGGAAGAGAATAGCCATACCTCGGAGAGAGGGAGTACCCAAAGAGGTTCACTCGGAAAGCACAATTTCCCACAAATTGTCGTACCAGCGGGTTGTTATAAAAGGGGAGGGGGTGGAAAGGGTTGAATCTGTGTATGTGCGAATGCAAATCTATCTAAATATTTATGAGTCATTTTTGACAGCCCAGGTACACTATAGTTGATTCTTTTTAGTGAGGCAGATTTACATCGACTCGCATGGGTGCCCTTTTAGCTCAGAAAAGTTTCCTGATCACTGATTGGTTGGACAAGATAATTCTAACCAATCAGATAGCAGGATTTTTTCCGAGCTAAAAGGGCACCGCTGCGAGTCGGTGCAAATGCACCTCATTAAAAAAACTTGAGTATAGTATAATATAACTCAGTACATAATATTTACAAGGTCAGATAATTGAATGATTTTGGATACACCACTAGAATCGTATTATATTGGCTTAAGTATCTATGCAGGGAAATTCCATTCTTCTCTTTTTGTATATTTCCAGATGCAAAGGGGAACGTAATCACTGGACCCCGTCCGCTTTCAAATATTTCATTCAACTTGTTAATCTTCCTGAATGACTACAATGTCGGAGTTTCCTGTCATTCACGTCTGTTGTCAAATACAACGAGAGACAAGAAACGCATCACTGAAGCTGTAGTATCAAAGTATATTTTGCTTCATGTGGTCGTCTATTACAGGTGACCTTGGCTTCAGCCCAATCTTCAAATACTCGAATAATGGAATATAAATTAATATACTCTCAATGGTTTTTATGTTGCTATGCGTTGAATGGAATATTTGTTTGATTCCTGAAATGCTTTTTTGTAAAGTTATCTAAATGAGAAAATAAATTCATCAGAATGTTAGATTTTAAATTTATTTTTGCTCGTCATCCGAACGGTAAATTTTTTGACTTCCATTATTTATTTGGTTGACTCGGCATTTTGACGTTTATGAAAGTCAAAATGCCTTTTAATTGGCGACTATTTTCTCAAATACCGACCATTTCTTTAGTTCCAAGTTCTGCAGAATCATCCTCTCGATATATTTTAAATTTTTCTAAATGCCTTAATATAACTTGAGTACTACAACCACAATCGTCGTTAAATATCTTAATGAATGTTGTATGCTCGGGTATTTACAGTAGTGGTAACCATATAGGGAAGCTGTTTGATCTCATGTAATTTATTTTAGAGTTGGTGCAGTAGCCTTTCTACTTTTGATATCTCGGGAGTTGTTTCCTTGATCCTTATCGTGGCAATGGTTTAGATTTATTCCTTTTCATTACTTTTTCCTTAGTTCGGTCTTATTCTTTTACTATATATATATATATATATATATATATATATATATATATATATATATATATATATATATATATATATACACACACACTAGTGCATGCGACCCGAGCTACAACCCTAGTTAAAAAAACAAGATGCTGTAAGCCCAAGGTCTCCAACAGGGAAAAATAGCCCGACGAGGAAATTAAATAAGGAAATAAATAAGCAATGAGAAAAAATTAACAATAGATTATTCTAAAAACTATAACAGTATTATTGATATTATTATTATTTTTACTATTAAAATATTATTAATATTAATAATGTTATCATTACTATTATTATTATTATTATTATTATTATTATTATTATTATTATTATTATTATTATTATTATTATTAAGCTATTCTTATTAAGGTAATCTTATTATTTTTATCATTATTATTATATTCATTATTTACCCTAAATATCGTGACGGTCTTGAATCTCTCCTCTTAATAACAACCTAATTAACTCATTATTTCCTTTGGATCAGCTTCTTTCACAACTATTAGAATCTGTTGCAATTTTATTAAGTTAAGGAAATATATGTGCGAACATTATCTATACTAAATTCTTATTACTGGGGCGCATTTGCACCGACTCGCATGGGTGTCCTTTTAGCTCGGAGAAGTTTCCTGCCATCTGTTTGGTTAGAATTATCTTGACCAACCAACCTGCGATCAGGAAACTGTTCCGAGCTAAAAGGGCAACCCCTGCGAGTCGGTGCAAATCTGCCTCGCTAAAATAAATTGAATATGGTAAGATTTCCTGGATAAATTTCCCTTTTTTGTACTTAATTTCAAAATACATTAATATCCCCTAGTATATCTGTTAGGAAACACCTTCATTATTATTTGAATATTTTTCCTAGTTACCTTTGCTTTCAACAGTTTCATAAATTTCAAATTATCTTTCAAAATCTTATTTAAACGGATAGTCTTCACCTGACAATATTGAAACACCGAAACACAAAACCCTGGCTTAGGCTTTTGAAATATCACTAGTATTAATTATAGTGCCTGTCGTTGCCACTATTATTCTATATATAATTAATCCTTTGAATATTTATGCATTATCATTTCTAGGTTCACATTTTCTAAATTCAATCACAAACTGATGCCCTCAGTCTGCTAAATTGAACTAAATTTTGGGTAGATAACTATACATTAAAACTTGACGAGTAGAATTTTACGTTGCTTTCTGTACCGGAATAAGCAACCAGAACGATAATTAAGCTCTTCTCACCACAACAACACTTCACTAGTCTCAACAATTGAGTAAAAATACCCTCTTTCCTTTCCTATATTTTCGAATAAATTACCTTTACTGATTAATATCCAAAGAAAGAAAAAAATTTCCTTGCCAAGTGACTATTGGAGCCTCTAGCATGTATTGCTACCTTTGCAAAATCTCTCACTAAACCATGGCCAGTCTTCCCTTGTTTTTCTACAGTTAAATTCATAAGTCCTTCGACACTCGGGGGAAATCGTTTGTCAGATGTCTCTGGTGTCACCGTGACAAAACAGATAAGGTGTTATGCTAACTCCTTCTAGGAAATGGGCGGAGCCTTGTCCAACCTTGGCGAGTGCATACAAATATTACAAATTGAGTTGCCATATTTCATTGTGTTATCATTTGACGCCTTCATATAAACACAACACACAAACACATTATATATATATATATATATATATATATATATATATATATATATATATATATATATATATATATATATATATATATATATATATAAGGAGAGGAGGCAAGGAAAAGGTGGGCGGAATATTTTGAAAGTTTACTGAATGTTGAGGATATTAGGGAGGCAGATATAATTGCTGTTGCAGGTGTTGAGGTGCCGGTGATGGAAGATGAGAATGAGAGAGAGATTACAAGAGAGGAAGTGAGGAGAGCACTAGATGAAACGAGAGTATGAAAAACATCTGGTATGGATGGCGTGAGAGCTGAGATGTTGAAGGAAGGAGGTGTGACTGTAGTTGAATGGTTGGTGGAATTGTTTAATATGTTTTGTGTTGTCAATGGTTCCAGTAGATCAGGTTTGTGCATATATTGTACCACTATATAAGGGTAAGGGAGATGTGCATGAGTGTTGTAATTAAAGGGGTATTAGTTTGTTGAGTGTAGTAGGAAAAGTGTATGGTACAGTACTGATTAATAGGATTAAGGATAAAACAGAGAATGCAATCTTGGAAGTACAGGGTGGTTTTAGAAGAGTTAGGGGTTGTATGAATCAGATTTTTACAGTTAGGCAGATATGCGAGAAATATTTAGCAAAAGGTAAGGATGTGTATGTTGCGTTTATGGATCTGGAGAATGCATATGAGAGAGTTGATAGGGAATCAATGTGGAATGTGATGAGGTTATATGGAAAAGTTTCTACAAAGGTAGTAAAGCATGTGTTAGGATAGGAAATGAAGTGAGCGATTGGTTTCCAGCAAGAGTGGGGCTGAGACATGGATGTGTGATGTCACCGTGGTTGTTTAACTTGTATGTTGATGAAGTGGTGAGAGAGGTGAATGCTCGAGTGCTGGGACGAGGATTGAAACTGGTAGACGAGAATGACCATGAATGGGAGGTAAATCAGTTGTTGTTTGCAGATGATACTGTACTGGTTGCGGATGCAGAAGAGAAGCTTGGCCGATTAGTGACAGAATTTGGAAGGGCGTGTGAAAGAAGGAAGTTATGGGTTAATGTGGGTAAGAGTAAGGTTATGAGATGTACGAGAAGGGAAGGTGGGGCGAGGTTGAATGTCATGTTGAATGGAGAGTTACTTGAGGAGGTGGATCAGTTTAAGTACTTGGGGTCTGTTGTTGCAGCAAATGGTGGGGTGGAAGCAGATGTACGTCAGAGAGTGAATGGAGGATGCAGAGTGTTGGGGGAAGTTAAGGGAGTTGTAAACAATAGAGGATTGGGCATGAATGTGAGGAGAGTTCTGTATGAGAAAGTAATTGTACCAACTGTGATGTATGGATCAGAGTTGTGGGGAATGAAAGTGACGAAGAGACAGAAATTGAATGTGTTTGAGATGAAGTGTCTAAGGAGTATGGCTAGTGTCTCTAGAGTAGATAGGGTTAGGAACAAAGTAATGAGTGTGAAAACGGGTGTAAGAAATGAGTTAGCAGCTAAAGTGGATATGAATGTGTTGAGGTGGTTTGGCCTTGTTGAGAGAATGGAAAATGGCTGTCTGCTAAAGAAGGTGATGAATGCAAGAGTTGATGGGAGAAGTACAAGAGGAAGGCCGAGGTTTAGGTGGATGGATGGAGTGGAGGAAGCTCTGGGTGATAGGAGGATAGATGTAAGAGAGGCAAGAAAGCGTGCTAGAAATAGTAATGAATGGCGAGCGATTGTGACACAGTTCCGGTAGGCCCTGCTGCTTCCTCCGGTGCCTTGGTTGACCGCGGAGGTAGCAGCAGTAGGAGATTTAGCGTTATGAAGCTTCATATGTGGTGGGTAACGGGGAGGGTGGGCTGTGGCACCATAGCAGTACCATCCGAACTCGTTGAGTCCCTTGTCAGGCTGGGAGGACCGTAGGGAGGAGAGGTCCCCTTTTTTGTTTCATTTGTTTGATGTCGGCTACCCCCAAAAATTGGGGGAAATGCCTGGGTATATGTATATGTAGGTAAATATATATATATATATATATATATATATATATATATATATATATATATATATATATATATATGTATAAATTTTATATTATATGTATATTTATATATACACTGTATATATATATATATATATATATATATATATATATATATATATTTATATATCTATACTGTATATATACATATACAGTATATATATATATATATATATATATATATATATATATATATATATATATATGTATATATATATATATATATATATATATATATATATATATATATATATATATATATATATATATAATTTAGTTATTTGTCATTCACTAATTTATTTTGGGGAGCGGCCCATTTATTACACATTTTCAAGGGAAGGGAGGGTGGGGAGAGGAATTTCCCCTTCCCTTCGTAACAGTCCTTCACTGGGTGATAAGAAATAAGGAAGTTATTTCTATTTTAGGGGTTGTGGAAAGAGATTAAATGAAGTTTTTTGATACAGCCTGTAAAATATTATATCATTGCCTAAATATAATTTGATAATCGTTAATGTTCAACCACATATTGCTACCCTAATTCATTATTAGTTGATTTGTAGTAGCTAGTAGTAGTAGAATAAAGTAGCGGTTGTTGTTGAAAAGTCGATTAGTGTTGAAATTCTTTCCACGCTCCATTTTAGTCATTCCCATTATTCCATTTTTTCCATTTATTATTCCCTGAATTTTGCGCACCACAATTTTCCTTTGTTTCCTTTTTAAATTTAATTCGTTACACCTTTATTATTCAATTCAGCTAACATGTTCATCATTCCTCTATACTGTCATTGCTTTCATCCTCTCACTCCTCTTTAGATAATACTGTTTCAGCTTCTTGAGCTCCAACGTGTGTATTTTTAGCGATGCAAAGTGCTGATGGGTTAGGTTGTGTTCTGTCCACAAACGCTCATGTAACATAGGATGTTTAAATTGATTGATTTGTGTTTAAGTAACTCTTTGATTTGCATAACTAACTAGAGGGGCACTCAGTAGAGCGCATACCTCTGACACAGCAGCTTATTTCTTGACCTTGACCTTTGACCTTAACATGTATTAATTGGCGTGTGTTTTTTTATATTTAAATATGAACCAAGTTTGAAATATGTGCGACAATGATGTCTAAACTTATGGATGCTTACGTGAATTGGACATTTTGCTTGACCGTGACCTTGACCTTTGACCTTCAACTTCTAAAATATAATAATTTCCATCCTTTTACATATAAGTTTATTCCCGCAAGTTTCATTACTGATCGATTAAAATTGTGGCCAAGAAGCTGTTCACAAACAAACACACAAACAGGGGATGAAACATAACCTCCTTCCAACTTTGTAGTTGAAGCTAATTAGTTCTAGCTTGTAATTATTTACATCTCTGTACCTATTTATAAGTCTGTTTAGCTAGGATTGTTACTGTAGCAGCCCATGAACGTCAATTCTTTTGTATGTATAAAAATTTTTTATTGCCAGACCGTTGGATTATTTTGTAATTACTTTCCCCTGGAGCTGCAAGAATACTCCTTGTACTTATATGAGTACCATTCAGCACCTACGTGAAAAATAAAGAAAGAGAAAAGAACTATCGTCCAGTTGACGATGTCCAAGGCTCAGTGGCAGGAACTTCCGAGAAGATTCAACGGGTCACTGGGTCACTTCAAGAAGTGACCCAGCAGCAGCAGGTCGTATTAGGCGAAGTGAATCGCCACACTTTGAAACCAGAATTTTCATGGACGGTCTCTTTTTAACAGCCATGAGTTCAGGGTCCTGAATATGGTCATACTCAACAGGCCCAACAGAAGCTGACTTCGTGGGTTAATGGGAAATGGGCCTCCCTTATACTGTAATTATTAGGGCTTCAGATCCTTAAGCAAGACTCAACGTGGTCCTCCATGACGAACCAAAAACCAACACGGATGAAGCCTCAAGAGTGTGAGTGCTCATTAGTGCTTAATTTGGCCATTTTACAAAACCTCTTTAGGTAATTACATGTTTTGTGCACATTTAGCAAGGATATCATGTCTGTAGTCATCTGGCTTAATCTAAGTGGCATGTCCGGTATCATACAAATTATACTCTCAATGGTTTTCCCCGTGTTTGATTTTGATTTTGTTTAAGGAAAACTTATTTAATTCATTCAATTGTACTCTTGTGTTATGGTTTCCACCATTTTAACTTCGATTGCAAGGTTGGTTCAACCAGTTGATTATGGAATTAACCCTTTTTTGCCATTAACGTTTTATCAAAGCATTTTGTTTCATATCCCATTTGTTCACTTCTCATTCAAATTTCCGTTAGGTAGCTTTGCAGTTCATTTTTGTGTCAGTTAGGTGAACATTCCTGTGATACTTTGTGTAAATAAATGCCATTCTTAGGTTAAGATTATATACTGCTTTTAACTCGCACCTCGTGTAAGTAGGGAAAATGGCTAGTTTTGGATCCATATAGCGATAAGGAAATCGATCCACAAGGGTGTCCCCCCAAACCTAACTCCAGCCCCTCCCTTAACCTCACTGGCTATCTCTAACCTAACTCCACCCCCCTTCTCTTAACCTCATTGACTATCCTTACCGTATCTCTCTCTCTCTCTCTCTCTCTCTCTCTCTAACCTAACCTAACCCAACCTAACCTAACCTAACCTAACCATTCAATCTTAAACCTAACCTAACCTAAACATTCAATCTTAAACCTAACCTAACCTAATTTCTTCATATAGATTAATATATGAGATTGATCTTCTATTCATTAAAACACACTCCTTTTTACCAATTACATGTTTGGAAAGGGAAACAAAACCACGGTAGCCCTATTTCTTTTACATCCAGAGAGAATAATTTTAAGGAGGGGGAGCGATTGAAAGTTAAGTAGGGGTGTCCTTTTACGTAGCTAAGTCACCTGAAAATTATATCATATTTTTTCATAGATATGGTGTTACCCCCAGAGATATCCAGTAAGCGTTTAAACACTTTTAATCTATAGCGACATCATTATTGTATCTTAATTAATTATGTCTGTAATTTACATATGTTTATATAACTTTATCGTTTGTGTATGTTATTGAAGGTTTCTTGATTTAATGTTATTTGTCTTTATCTATTCTAATGTTATGAAGTTAGCTATTTTACAGATGACTAGCTGAGATGATTGTGTCTAATTTTTAGCTAAAATAATCATTTATCGTATATTTCGACTTGAAACACTCCTTCCTTTTATCATAAGAGCCAGTTTATACTGCATTCATCCTCTTTAGACCTGCATCAGTTATGATTCTAGGAGTGTTTGCTAATATAGTCTCCCTTATGCAATATGGATAAGTGAAAGGGGGAGTTGAAATCTTACATCCATCATTGGAATATCGTATTCAGTCTTTAAGTCTTTATGTTATAAATGAGATATCAACATTGTAAACAAAATTTTAATACCGTGTCTGGCCTTTTATAATATTCATTAAAAGGGTGAAGTTTAGCCATATACTCTTGAAAAAGGGGTGATGTTTAGCCATTTAATCTTGATTAATAGGGTGAAGTTTAACCAATGCATATACATATACACACACATATATTATCTTGATGTCTGGATTCACTCCGTGTCTGGCCTTTTATAATATTCATTAAAAGGGTGAAGTTTAGCCATATCATCTTCAAAAAGGGGTGATGTTTAGCCATTTAATCTTAATTAATAGGGTGAAGTTTAACCAATGCATATACATATACACACACATATATTATCTTGATGTCTGGATTCACTCTCATATCTCAGGATCCGAGACCCAAGGTGGAACCACCCAGAGACAATAGCTTCTGGCCAGCCAGGGGATCGAACCATTTTTTCACTCACTTGATGGGTTAGGTTAGGTTTAAGATTGAATGTTTAGGTTAGGTTTAAGATTGAATGGTTAGGTTAGGTTAGGTTAGAGAGAGAGAGAGAGAGAGAGAGAGAGAGATACGGTAAGGGTAGTCAATGAGGTTAAGAGAAGGGGGGTGGAGTTAGGTTAGAGATAGCCAGTGAGGTTAAGGGAGGGGCTGGAGTTAGGTTTGGGGGGACACCCTTGTGGATTGATTTCCTTATCGCTATATGGATCCAAAACTAGCCATTTTCCCTACTCGTGTAGCATAAATTTGAGGTCAAGTAATGTTAACAAAGTGCTTGCAAAGGTTGATTATTTATTATTATCATATGAGACAATGAGTTGCATTGCTTTGAGTAAGGTCAATCATGAATATATGAAGAAATTCATAACCTCGTGGTTCTAAATGAGATATGACTATGGTGAGTTTTATGTTTGTGTCAGAGGTAAAGTTATCGGTGCCAATCTCTTACTGTATTGTTCAATAGTATTGCCTATTGGTAGCCCTTAAAACACTTAACTTTTACAGTACTGCTCCTCCTAACACATTTTGCGCCACTGTCTCTTGTTAACGTAATTTTTCAAGTCCACTTGAATGGGATTTACTGCTATATGCCATGAGCAGCGTCCAAACATCAAGGGGATATCGGGCTTGACAGTCCCAGTATGTATTTGGACTTGGATGTGTGTATGATTAGCAAACCGTGTTCATTGCGATTCTCTGGTTTGTTTAGTGCGAGAGTGTTTGATCTCTATTCCTCTATACCCGGGTATGGAAATCAGAGTGGGGAGACTTTCCTGGAATTATTTCCCACAATTAGTAACGAAAGGTATGAAGAATATTAACTTTCCATAATAGATAATTAATGATGGTAACAGTAAACACTGATGATCACATAACACCTTGAAGACAATGTCAAAAATTTACATTTATTCCCCTTGAATAAAAATATTCTTCGTTTTACGAGTATTTGTTTTCTAAGGTATTTCCCAGTTTCTATGAATATATGTTTAAATGTGATTTTTTTCCTCGACAGAAGTAGTTTTATTATATTAACTATATCAATGAGTTTGTATGAATTAGTATAATAATATTTAAAGTAATAAGCTACCTTTTTTGCAAATTTTATCCATGTAGATCAGATAAGATAACGTATCATCCCATTGTTGTCAAACTTCTTCATGTGGAGATTATATATATATTGTTTGATTATTGTAAGGGCAAATGCCAGTAATGTAAACTTGCCATCTGGGCGAAACCCCTTTTTTTTGTATGTTGGGTTACAACTAAATTACTTGATGTTTGTTACGTAACCCTTGCAAATTTGTAAATGTGACAACATTGTACTCCTCCCGAGTTCTCTTCCAGGGTGGAAATGTGACGCGGGCGGGCTTCTACCAGCGGACTCCAAAAGGTAAGTACTTAAAAGATATTCTCCTGAATCCGACCACCATCATCACCTCGTGAACCATCGCATTGTTGCAGCAATGTTCCTATAAGAATACTCTGTAACCCCGTTTGATATTTGTTTAATTTTTATCAAGTAACAAAAATTTTGTTCATTTGTGGTACTGTTAATGTTCGCTCTTTAACATAACTCTGATGATTTTTGTTTGTGTAGTTTAAATATTAAATATATGTCAAACTTTTTAACTGAGTCTTTGTGAACCCGTGTGGCATCACCCCCAAAAGAATCGGTGCAGGAAATATAGTTTGAATCAAAGGTAAACGGCAGATGTCTCTTAAGTAAGTTTGTTTCTCAGTTCTGTAACTTGGCCTCGTGCAAAGCTGGTGCACGAGGGTTTACAGTTTGAAGAAAGTTATCATATGTGGTTGTATATTCCCCAGTGTTTCACCACATTCAATGAGAGTTTAGCTAATTGAGTAAAAAAATAAGCTGTATTGAGGTAAATGAGGGCACTATTATATTCTTGCAAAACCTTTGAAAAAATTTGTTTCATTGACGAATCATATAAAATGTTGCTCAGTCGCAGAACAACGTAGCTTTCCAAAATTTAGTCATGAAAGTAGGATATACTCATTTTCCCAAAATGTATTCTCTTTTAATTTGCTGGGAAAAATTACACGAGCAGATGTTATAAGCACAAAATGATTCCCTTCGTCTAATACCTTGACTTTAATTTATCAAAGCTGTCTTGAGAAAATTACATAGCTTGGAGATCAAGCTGACTTCTTATCAATTTCATGAACAGCATTCCTATAATCTTGATTCAAATAGGCTTATCTTTGTATGATAAAGTCCTTATTTACAGCATCCTTTCCACATGATCAAGTGGCCGAGTTGGCTCAGCTGTGTGGGGCTGGATGCGGGCCTTTGTTGGTTTGAGGATCCTTAGGAATAAAATTCTCCAATCAACCAAAGACAGCAACTCACTAATTACAATGACTCTAACTGGTTTACTCAGGTTCCCTGGGTCATCTTTGGATTGAGGACCACTCCTAATGTTGCCTTGGATGTCTCAGCAGCTGAAATGGTGTTGATGGTCCCTGCTGAATATTTTCTGTCTGCAAACTCCTCTGACAATCTCTAGCGCCTACATCAAGTTGTGGGACAATTTACTCCCTGCCGCCAATGAAGAAACACATACTGAAAAATGAAAACTACATAACACATGTCTTTGAGTGCACTGACATTTGCAAGCCACCATTGACAGCCCCTTACACAGGCCCTTTCTTTGTTATCCATTACAAACCTAAGACTTTCTTAATTAACATTCGTGGCAAAGAAAACTGGGTCTTCATTGATCGCCTAAAATCTGCATAGAGTACCTCTCTAAGGTAGGGCACCCTATTTCACATGTATGTCTGTTTAAGGGGCGGGGGGGGGGGAGCCATGTAATACACATGTATTTCCTACACCTTATTGTAATGCGGTTACTCTTTTTTTTATCTCGCTCTCTCTCACACTGATAATAGTAAAACCTGTTTAAGATTGCCGTTGTTTCATATTGTTATTGTTGCATTAATAAAACAGTCAAGTCCAGCCTGTCTTTCTGTTAAGATCTCACAGCCATTCTACCCTAAACCCTTTATCAGTGTTATCATAGTGACACTAAAGAGGTCTGACGAACAATTTCCCCTGAATGTAGGAGGACTTTTAAACTAATTGTACCGCTGGAAATCGATCTGCAAGGTGAATGTAATAGGAATTTCTTCTTTAATGAATAGATAAGTGTCTACTAATTTAAAAAGCAATAAAATGCAATACAGTGTTAGCCGACTGATTGGGCATGATGGAATTTTATGATTTAAGATGATTTTGTGCTGTAGTATATGTTCACCTATTTCATATTCCTTGAGTCAATTTGAAATAATTTTCAATACGCATGATACCTGATAAAGGCTTCAGACCCCAAGCCATACTCAAAAGATTTACAAAAAGACATTAAAACCATACATTGATAGTAGCATTTCGATGTATCTAAGTCTAATGATTTTGGGGTTGTAATGAAGGAATTTTAGCAAATTTATATGTTAAAAAGCAATTGCTTATAAATCGAATTATTCAGGTGTTGAAAACCGACAATGGGAACTAATACTTGATAAAGCCCGACTAAACAAACCCACCGAGCAGTGTAAATAGAGCTAGCTCTGACTACTTCCATCCACTTCTTGTCTGAAGAAGAGATGAGACACCCGACACCATCTCGTAATGCGTAACAGCCGAACTCCTTTATACACACACATTAGGAACTAATACTAATATTTTGCATTGATTTAAATCAATTGTCAAATGGTTTTGCTGCAAAGAAAGCACAATAAGGTGGTGCACCTTTCAGTGGTTCCTATGCCAGTTCAAAAACAGACTCTGGAGTATATAAATTCTAAGTATCTCAAACTCTAAAGAAAAAACAGTTCTTGGCCAAAAGGAGGAAATGGGAAACGAGACCTCATTTTTGTATAGATATCTCCAAAGATTTAAAGGTTTGGTAACTCTTTGTGTTAGTGTGAATGGCTAAAATACTAGAAAATCCTTCGTACATATTGCATAAGATTTTCCATCATCCCAGCCTGTACCATCCAGTGGGTATTTCTGGGTATGCAGATAGTTCTAACAGTCTTGCCTTCTCCATCATAGGGTTCAATAATAAACAGTGTTCTAAAAGTTTTATTTTAGCTACCACCAGATTTCATTGTGGAATGATTTCCTAATTTGGCTGTTGAATCAGTGAAACTGACAAAGTTCAAACTTGTTGCAAATGATTTTCTGTAGAACAGGTTGACATAAGTCCCACATCGTAGTTTCTATATGACAGATCTATTTCAATATTGTTATTGATATTAATATATCCAATTTTTTGTTTTCGTTTCTCTTAAATAGTTTACCTCTCTATTTCCTCTTCGAACTAGGCTGCTTTCCAAATTAGAGCCCTTATGCTTGTACCATCCTGCTTTTTCATCAAGGGCTGTAATTTAGGCAGTAATAGTAATAAATATTTGTATATGTAAGCTTTTTCTAAAAATTGCAGGATAAGAGTTGAAGCACATATTTTTTTAGACAACAGTTTGGTCCCTTTGCGTTGTTGGCTATGTATCGCATTATATCAGACCGGAGAAATAATCTCATCAAAAAGTTGTGATAAAGAGATAATTATCCTCTTTCAGCAATATTCGAAGGGAACGTTATAAAATAACATCTTATGAATTCTAACATCTAAATTTCATAAACAAATATTTAGATCTATCATGTTTTTATTTCTTTTACATTAAAATTTACTAAAATTAGAAACCTTAGAAACTATGATTAAATGAAGTCTTATGTATTTATAAAATTCTTGTGTCCTTGGGATGGTGAAATATCTTCCCGAAAATATCTTTTACCAAGAGATTATTGTTATAAGAAGTTATAATTATACATAATCTCTTCGAGGAATCAATGACCCCTGTTGCTGTAATGCCAGGATACTGAGAATAATCACTTGATTTACATTAAGCCAGAGGTATTTAAATGGAATGAGCGAAACTGAAACATACTAGATAACAATAGTTAGGATACTTTAACCTCAGGAGCAAAGTTTTTTGCCTGAATTTGAAATTACTTACTTTTGTTTATTACCGTAAATTCTTTCAAAGTTTATGGAAAGTTTACCAGAAAAAGATAAATAATTTATTTACATGTGCTTATTTTTATGCATATAAATTCTCCACCCCTCACACACAGTATATATATATATATATAAATATATATATATATATATATATATATATATATATATATATATATGTGTGTGTATATATATATATATATATATATATATATATATATATATATATATATATATATATATATATATATATATATATTTATATAGATATAATTATATAAAAAGGTATATGTATATATACGCATATATATATATATATATATATATATATATATATATATATATATATATATATATATACAGTATATATATATATATATATATATATATATATATATATATATATATATACATATTTATATAGATATGTACACACACACACACACATATATATATATGTGTATATATACATACATATACATATATAAGCACACACAAACACACACACACTTACACACACACACACACACACACACACATATATATATATATATATATATATATATATATATATATATATATATATACAGTATGTATATATACATATTTATATAAATATATACATATATGTATATATATATATATATATATATATATATATATATATATATATAAATGAACAGTATATACACACATATATACACATATGTATAAATATATATGTAAATATTTATATATGAATATATATAGATATGAATATATAAAAAGGTATATGTTTATACACGCATATATATGTATATATATATACATATTTATATAAATATAGCATATATATATACATATATGTGTATATATATATATATATATATATATATATGTATACACACACATATATATATATATATATATATATATATATAAATGTACAGTATATACACACACACATATATATACATATGTATAAATATATAAATATATATATATATATATATATACATATACATATATATATATAGATATAGATATAAATGTATAAAAAGGTATTATTATTATTATTATTATTAAATGCTAAGCTACAACCCTAGTTGGAAAAGGAGGATGCTATAAGCCCAGGGGCCCCAACAGGGAAAATAGCCCAGTGAGGAAAGGAAATAAGGAGATAAGGAAAAATAGAACATTTTAGGAATAGTAACAATATTAAAATAAATATTTCCTATTTAAAATATAAAAACTTTAACAGAACAAGAGGAAGAGAAACTAGATAGAAAAGTGTGCCCAAGTGTACCCTCAAGCAAGAGAACTCTAACCCAAGGCAGTGTAAGACCATGGTACAGAGGCTATGGCACTACCCAGGAATAGAGAACAATGGTTTGATTTTGGAGTGTCCTTCTCCTAGAAGAGCTGCTTACCATAGCTAAAGAGTCTCTTCTACCCTTACCAAGAGGAAAGTAGCCACTGAACAATTACAGTGCAGTAGTTAATCCCTTGGGTGAAGAAGAATTGTCTAGTAATCACAGTGTTGTCAGGTGTATGAGGACAGAGGAGAATCTGTAAAGGATAGGCCACACTATTCGGTGTCTGTGTAGGCAAAGGGAAAGAACCGTAACCAGAGAGAAGGGTCCTATGTAGTACTGTCTGGCCAGTCAAAGGACCCCATAACTCTCTAGCGGTAGTATCTCAACGGGCGGCTGGTGCCCAGGCCAACCTACTACCTATATGTATATACACGCATATATATGTGTATATATATATTTTTGGGCTCAAGCCATGTCGTCCTGATGGAAGTTCCTATAGGGTAGCTTCCTAGGGTATATTACAACTACGGCGATATTCCCAGAGAATTTACCTTAAGGTACCAGAATTCTAATTCCTGGAGCGATTATCCCTCGTGAAAGGGATATCGCGACATATCAGAGGACGTATTCTTGACACGCCACATGGCAATCTGCATCCTGGACAGAGATTTCGTCTCGTAGGAGGGATTGGCAAGAAACGAATTCGGGAAAGAAAAAGGGGAGCCGCTCCCAAGGCTTCCCTATCCTCCGATTCGTATGCGTGCCTGGCGCCAATCCTGGCGCCATCTGTATTCCTTTTTGCGTAGCTTAACAACTCGGTGTTTTTTCCTGTGTTTCTCGCAAATCTTGGATTTATTCTACTTTTCATGGCTTCTCCGTCTTCGTCGGCCTCTGATAAGTTGAGTATAATGTCTTTTATGTATAAATGTAGGCTCTTGGTAAATTTTTAGTGATTAATAGGATTAATCTTTGATACAAGAGCCGTAGCCTACCAGAGGCGTCCTGGACGCTGTCGCTCGCTAGGTATAAGTTTAGTTAGTCAGAGCGACATTCCTGGTTGTTTTGCTTTAATAAGTTTTAGCTATTTAGCATTACATAGGATTTCCTTTCGTGCTTAGTATTATTTTGGCGAAGTATTCGCCATTCTGGCCTACGCTAGGCCATGTAGCCTAGTCATTTGGTCCTAGTACTTCATGCATGATTTTGGTTTTTCCGAGTGTAATAAAAATTTTATTGAAGCTTTAGGCTATGTTTTATACATTTAAGACTGTGTGGAATATTTCCAAGATAGTATACGAGTGAGTTTCGGTGATTTATGTAATCGATTCTCTTGGTGCCTAGGCTAAGTTGCTTATGGAGCCTTAGTATACTTTATCATACTCCCCGGTTGCTTTCTTTTCTTCGGAGAAGGTATGCAATCCCTTTCCCTCTGTTTAAGCCTTGGGCTTATCCCTAAGTGGTTTTTTCCGAATTTATTTTCGACAAAACTATACTGGGGTGTTACTGTACCTTCCTGTTCCTGTAGTATGGTTCAAAGAGGGCCAGAATAACAGAATTTTTTAGTCTGAGTCTGTGTTTGTCTGGCTTGGGGCAGAGTCTCCCTCGCTGGCCTGACACAGACAAAGGGGGCTTAGCCTCCTTAGGTCACTACCGAAGGTTTCTGTGGATATGATTCCTTCTTTTGTGATCTACCAGACTAGTCCTTGTTGCTGTTCTCGGGGGAGGATAAGTTTCTTTCCCTGGGAGTAGCAACACCTTCCTTGCTTTGGTGCTCTGGGAGCTGGCAAGTATTGCTGGCCTTCCCCCTTAGATGTCCCTTAGGCTAAGATAAGTTTCTTGGCTGCGGGTGATCTGTCACTAAAGCAAGGTTGGTAGGACCCTCTTGTCCCTCCCCCCTCTTTCTCCGTAATGGCCTAGCCATTACTGTACTGTACGTCGTTCTACATCTGGACCTAGTATAGGTTAGGATGTGGAATTGACTCAGCCCCTTGCCGGCCGGCAGAGCTGCCGGCCGGCAAGGGTCTTATATTTTTGAGTGCTGCCCGGACCTCTCTTGGTCCCTCATCCATGCCTGCCTGTAGAGCCAGACGGCATTGGTCAGGAAGCCTGAATTAGATTCTCCCCTTCCTTATATGCACTCTTTCGGATTGCCGAGCTTGGAGGTTGTGTACACTCTTATCCTGGCATCCATTCTATTTTTCTTCTAGTGCTGTACCCGACCCGGCTGCCGGCCTATGAGGCTGGCAGCCGGGCAGGTGTAGTCCTCTGGTTCTTTTGCTGCCGGCTGGCATCGGTCTTGTACCTTTGCCGGCCGGCTTATGTCAGCCCTTGTCTGCCGGTTACCAAGAGTGTGGCCGGCAGCTGGGTACTACCTTGTGTAGTTGCCGGCCGGCAGCCATTGCCGGCCGACATTGGCTGTTGCCGGCCGGCAGTTGCTGCCGACCGGCACATGCATTTGAACCAGAGTGCTGCCGCCTTATAGCTGTTAACTAGTATACTTTAAAGCTAGTTATGGTGTGTGCCGGCCGGCAAGTGCAGGCCGGCACGTATCCCCCTATACTGTACTAGTATTCTTCAGTATAACATATACAGTAAGAAGAAAACTATGGTAAGGGTTTTGGTACAGCACTGTGTGTTCTAACACTATTGTGTTTTCTTGCACATCCCTTTGCTGTTGCCCTACAGATAGGAAAGTGAGTTCTTTCCTGTCTATTATCCAGGTTTTTAAAATCATTGCTTAGGTGTGAGCTCCACCTGTTTCCTCTGGAAACTTTGCATTGGTTACTCTAGAAGAGATTAACCATTTGATTTTATTATCTGGAAGGCTGCAGCAATGGGTTGTGAGGGAAACACAAGTGTGTGTCTTTCCTTTCTGAATTGTTATGCTATACTATGCATATCCAGTGATACATAGTTCACTTGATACTCATGGAAATTTCTTCTCTTTACAGAAGGACACTCCGAAGTGCGGAAGTGCTTTCTGCAACGTCCGCAGCAAGAACCTCTGCGGACATGAGTTTTGTAGGAGACACGCAGCATACGCTGTCTCAAAGGATGATCTCCGGTATTGGGACCCTCAGGTATGTACTGTGTGCACTAACCTGATTACTGAGACCTTTGATTCCCCTAGGACGGAGGAATCAAGGGATATAGCTAGGAAGAAGCTTCGTACCTGGGTAAGGGGCTTCCAAAAGAACACTTCTGGCCCTTATCTTCCAAGTGAGAAGATGAGGGCGTATCTTCTCCCTAAGGCATCAGCTGATGCAGTGATTCCCCAGCCTCAAGAGGAGATCCCCTAAGTTCAGATTCAGGTGGATGCTGAAGTCGCGGTCGCGATGCAAGACATCCAGTTAGATGACAGGATGTCTGATGTGGACGAGTGTCTGGAGGAAGACCTCCTGGCAGAAGCCCAGGATGAAGTTCAAGCCCCAGACGTTGTAGAGGTAGACGTCGACGAGGTGTCGGCTACTCCGGTTCAGATTCCGGAGCCTATTCCCTCAACATCGGCCGGTCTCCCAGTAGAGCTGGGACAGGCCCTCTCTTCTATTGTTGGAATGATCCAACAAATGCAGAAGGAGAATCAGGAGAAGGCGGCTGCAATGGAACTGCGAATGCAGTGCCTTGCAGAATCACATGGGCCCCAGAAAAAGCTCAATGTGAAAGACCTTCCCTTGTGCTCAGATGCTAACCCATGGAGGTATGCTGAGCACATGCCGATGACGACTGGAAAGATCGTCATCTCGGATAAGCTGGGCTCAGTTCCCCTGGAGGAGGTGGAATTCTGGCCCAGCAAGGCATCATATCCGGACTGTTATGTCCGGCTGAGGAAGGAACCAGCTTCAAAGGAGGAGACAGAGCCGAAGGAGGTCATAGTGATGGACCATGCTAAGGCTCAAGCTCTACTTTCATCCTCGATGAAAGAGAGGGGCTTCTCTAACTCAAAGGTAGCCGCATTGAACAGGAAGCTCCCTTCCTTTGTGTCCTCGCCTACTAGAGCCTTCCCCTTTTTACAGAAAGGGTTTCTGGCTGTACTAAAAGCAGTCGAGGCCGGCAAGCCTTGCCCCTCCCTAGAGGAGTGTAAACCCTTGTCGCTGGCCCTGCCTATGGACCACAAAGACTGGAAGGACGTCCATCTTACGTCCTCAGTTGGAAAGTTGGAGGCTGATATTGCCGGACGTCAGTTCGGCAAGGACCTCCCTAAGCTGTCTGACTTTCTTTTGCGAAGAGAGTTCGATACAAAAGAAAGACTGACTGCCTCAATGTCTCTTCAGACTACTCTCGAGACGATGGCAAGTGACCCCAAGGTCCATGAAATGTTCATGGTAGTGGCCAAGACTCATCTGGCCACTGTGACGAAGGACCTTTATGGCTTCGTCAAGGCAAGGAGAGCTTGTAGGGAGTTCGTGTTTACCTCGGCTACGGTGAGGCACGAGCCAAGGAAACTAATCTCCTCCAACATTTGGGGAAAAGACTTTTTCCCTACCGACTTGGTCAAAGAAGTTGTTGATAAGGCCGCCTTGGAGAATAGAAACCTTCTCCAGAAGTGGGGCCTGGCTATCAAAAGAAAGTCTTCCCCGGATGAGGGTCCTCAACCAAAGAGGAAGATTATGAGGACTAGGCTACCGTCTCGGCCAGCCAAGCCTGTTAGACAGCAACAGCAACTGCAATTGCCATTGCCCCCAGTGCCCCAGATCGTGGCACAAACCCCGACCACTTTTCAGTGGGTACCCCAGGCCGTGTCGACACAGTCCACGGCATTCACCCCAGCGTTCGAAGGGCAGTCTACTTCCTTTCGAGCAAAGCCTAGAGGAGCAGCCAGAGGCTCGTCTAGACGCCCCTCAAGGGGAAGGGGATTCAGGGGTGGTCGTGGTCAGGAAGGCAAGACCTCAGGACGGCAGTCCAAGTGAGGTGATACCGGTAGGAGGGAGACTTCTGAAATTTTGGGATCGGTGGACCTTCGATCCCTGGGCCCACAGCCTACTCAAGAATGGACTGGGCGGGAGCTGGTACAGCACTCCACCCCCGTGCCTTCGGTTTTTCCAACACTCCACCCCCGTTATGGAGGAGTACGTTCAAGAACTGTTGGAGAAAAAAGGTGATCCGAAGGGTGAAGCCCATCAATTTCTAAGGGAGGCTGTTTTGTGTTCCCAAGAAAGACTCGGAAAAGCTCAGAGTCATTCTGGACTTGTCGCCACTCAACAAGTTCATAGTGAATTGCAAATTCAAAATGCTAACACTGCAACACATAAGGACCTTACTGCCCAAGAGGGCATATTCCGTCTCTATAGACTTGTCAGACGCCTATTGGCACATTCCAATTAGCCATCGACTCTCCCCCTACCTAGGGTTCAGGCTACAATGAAGACTATACGCCTTCGGAGCCATGCCATTCGGGTTAAACATAGCCCCAAGGATTTTTACGAAGCTTGCGAGCGTAGCTCTCAAACAATTACGCCTAAAGGGAATTCAGGTAGTAGCCTACCTGGATGACTGGTTGGTGTGGGCAGCATCCGAGACAGAATGCTTGCAAGCTTCCAGTCAAGTGATCCAGTTCCTAGAGTACCTAGGCTTCAAGATCAACAGAAAAAAGTCTCGACTTTCTCCATCTCAAAAGTTCCAGTGGCTGGGAATCCACTGGGACCTTTTGTCACACTGTTTCTCCATCCCGGCAAAGAAAAGGAAGGAGATAGCGGGTTCTGTCAAGAGACTTCTAGATTCCGAAAGGATATCAAGACGCGAGCAGGAGAGGGTACTGCGCTCTCTCCAGTTTGCTTCGGTAACAGACCCAGTGCTAAGAGCACAGCTAAAGGATGCAATCGGAGTTTGGAGAAGTTATGCATCAAACGCGCGAAGAGATCTGAGAAGACCAGCCGCTTCGGCTAAATACTCTTCTCAGGCCTTGGTCCCAAGCCAGACATCTAAAGAAGTCGGTTCTTCTTCAGCCACCTCCCCCGTCGGTGACGATTCACTCAGACGCCTCGAAGGAGGGATGGGGAGGTCACTCTCATCGGAAAAAAATCCAGGGGACTTGGTCCAAGCTATTCAAGACCTTTCACATAAAACTTTCTAGAAGCTAGGGCAGTGCTCCTTACCTTAAAGAAAGTCTCCCCGCGTCACTCAATCCACATAAGGTTGGTGATGGACAGCGAGGTAGTGTGAGATACTTGAATCGACAAGGATCGAGGTCACCACCTCTCAACCAGGTGATGTTGGCCATCTTCCGATTGGCGGAAAAGAAGAAGTGGTACCTGTCGGCAGTTCACCTTCAAGGAGTCCGCAATGTGACAGCGGACGCTCTATCCAGGTTCACACCGATAGAGTCGGAATGGTCCTTAGACGCAGGATCATTCTCCTTCATTCTGAATCAGTCCCAGAACTGCAGATAGACCTCTTTGCGACGAAAGACAACAAGAAGTTGCCCCTGTACGTGCCCCGTACGAGGACCCCTTAGCGGAAGCAGTGGACGCGATGTCCCTCGACTGGAACAGATGGTCCAAGATTTATCTGTTCCCTCCTCACAACCTTCTGTTGAGGGTCCTCAACAAACTGAGATCCTTCAAGGGGTAGCGGCAATAATGGCCCACAAGTGGCCGAACAGCGTGTGGTTCCTCCTGGCATTGGAACTGTAGCTGAAGTTTGTACCGCTACCAGATCCAGTTCTGACCCAGCGAGTCCAGGAGTCAACTGTCTGCGCTTCATTACAGAAAACCTGGACCCTGCAGCTCATGATTTTCTCTCCCTAGCGGTGTGAAAGCGTTTCGGGATTTCGAAAGCCAGCATAGACTTCCTTGAGGAATATAAGTGCAAATCTACTAGAAGGCAATATGAGTCATCTTGGAGAAAATGGGTGGCCTTTTGTCAAGGCGAAGAATCCGCAGGAGATCTTGACAGACTTCTGCTTATCTTTCTTTTCCACCTCCATGGTCAAGGATTGGCAGCTAACACGATTTCAGCGTGTAAGTCTGTTTTGACAAGACCCATTCTATATGCCTTCCAGGTCGACCTAGGTAACGAGATCTTTAATAAAGTCCCGAAAGCCTGTGCTAAGCTCAGACCTTCAGCACCTCCAAAGCCCATTTCATGGTCTTTAGACAAGTTCTTCATTTCGCTTCTCTGTTGAGCAATGAAGAGTGTGCGTTAAAGGATTTGACACAAAAAGTTATTTTCCTATTTTGCACTCGCGTCCGGGGCCAGGGTTAGTGAGATTGTAGCCTCTCGAGAGAGGCAGGTCGTGTTCAGTTCCTGGATGGGGGAGAACTGAACCTGTTTCCGGATCCTACGTTTCTCGCCAAGAATGAGTTACCCACCAACAGGTGGGGTCCCTGGAGAATCTGCCCTCTGAAAGAAGATGCATCTCTATGTCCAGTAGAATGCCTAAAGGTCTATCTTCATAGAACTTCAGACTTCAAGGGTGGTCAACTATTCAGGGGAGAAACATCAGGCTCAAATTTATCTCTGAATCAACTCAGAGCAAAAATCACATATTTTATTCGCAGAGCGGATCCTGACAATACACCCGCAGGTCACGATCCGAGGAAAGTTGCCTCATCCTTAAATTTCTTTAATTGTATGGATTTTGAACATCTCCGTTCATACACTGGCTGGAAGTCTTCCAGAGTGTTCTTTCGCCACTATGCGAAGCAAGTAGAAGAACTAAAGAGATCTGTGGTAGCAGTGGGTCGCGGTGTTAACCCTACTGTTTAACTCTGCGAGGAACAGTGGTCTTAATTGGGACGATTAATTCCAGGGTGAGTGTGTAGTTACATACTGTACTACAAACTAAGTGAGGGCACTGTGTTGCCCATGTAGACTGTTCCATTTCCGAAGGTGAACCTAGCATAAGTGCAGACATGTGTGCCGAGCGTTTCTAACGCTAATGTCATTGATTTATAATACAGACTTTTATGACTTTGATACCTCGGTATCTTAAAAGTGGCATTTAATGTTTTTTCTTTCAGACAAACAAGCTCTTTTTACTATCATACTTATGCTTAAAGTTTTGGGTTATCCTCTTCTTATGTATATATATATATATATATATATATATATATATATATATATATATATATATATATATATATATATATAATTGTGGTTAACCTGTCTATTTATTGCCTGTCAATAAACTGGTTCTTGAGAACCTTGCGTCTCCTTCACCTGTGTCAATTTATTGGTATAATTGAGCATTCATTCTATGTACCTTATCTGGGATAATTCTAATAGAATTGTTCATTTATGCAAGCTATGTTGCATTGGTTTTCCTCCTATGCGGATATAAAACCTTTGTCCAATACAAGTATTG
>NW_027171871.1:780736-813392 GCF_036898095.1 Palaemon carinicauda
ATATTAAAAGTAGGCCTTTGAAGTCAAGATTATTTGAACAACT
This sequence comes from Palaemon carinicauda, assembly GCF_036898095.1. Taxonomy (NCBI): domain Eukaryota; kingdom Metazoa; phylum Arthropoda; class Malacostraca; order Decapoda; family Palaemonidae; genus Palaemon; species Palaemon carinicauda. The sequence continues at coordinate 780,780 of NW_027171871.1, forward strand.
ATGCAAAGGAATGGACTCCCAGCATGTTAGATTACTAATGCATACCGAAGTTCGATGGCTATCGAAAGGTAAGGTATTAACTCGTGTTCATGAATTACACAAGGAAAATTCTGTGAGCATCTTCGTTGTGAACTTTGGATGTCTAAACTGGAATACCTAACAGAAATATTCAGTCAATTAAACAACACAAACAGTAGCATGCAAGGGAGAAATGAAAATATTCTGACCTCAACAGATAAGTTAGTTGCTCTAAAAAAGAAAATTATTATTTGGAAAAATAGAGCAAGCTCAGGTAATTTTGATATGTTTCCTTCAATGCGTACCACTTGCATTAAAGAAATGATCCCTATTGTTGTTTCTCATCTGACAGCGCTTGATGAAAACATCGACCACTATTTTCCATCACTGAGCACAGAGAAGTATGATTGGATTCGAAATCCTTTCATGAATATTCCCTCTAATATTGGATTACAGTTGTGTGAAGAAGAGGAACTGGCCACCATTTCTAGTGACAGAGATCTAAAAATAAAACATTCTACTGTACCTATTGACTCATTTTGGATATCTGTTCAAGAGGAATATCCCACATTATCTAAAAAAGCTTTATCACTTTTGTTGCAATTTTCTACATCTTATTTATGTGAACTTGGCTTCCCAACCCTAAATAACATCAAAACTAAGAAGCGAGAGAGACTACGCTCAACTGAAGAAGAAATGAGGGTCTGCTTATCACACATTCGACCAAATATTGAGGAAGTCGCCAAAAAACACCAGGCACAAGTTTCACACTAATCATCTTCACAATTTACTCTAAGAAAAACACTGAAATAAAGTAAGTTCATATTTAAAAGTGTTTTATTTCTTAAGTCTGTAGTTCCATCTCATATTTACAAGTATATATTCTCTTAATTTTTTCTCTTAAATTTTCCAAGTGTGCCGTGATATTATTATAAGATCCTAAGTGTGCTATTGGTAAAAAAAGGTTGAGAAACACTGATTCTACAGTATACACACACATGTATATATATATATATATATATATATATATATATATATATATATATATATATATATATATATATATATATATATATATATATACTGCATATGATAATTCTATGATTAACAGTCATGATTTAATTTCTTCATCAAATAAGCGACAAATATCCTTTAATATGAAATTTGCTCTGCCTACAGGATCCCAGAAAATTCATATTTTGATAAGTACTTTTGTAATTTAAACACATGCATCTATATATATATATATATATATATATATATATATATATATATATATATATATATATATATTCAATTCTAAGCACAAAACACCTGAATTCGACAGGTATAAGTACAGAAGAATTTTCATTGACTTTTATCTTTCTTCGTGGCCAAGTGGTTTAGTCACTGTCTATACAAGCTTGCCGACCAGTGTTCGATTCTCGGCCGGTCACAAGCTCTTGTCTTTGTGTGATTTCGCCTGGGGCTCTGATCCCGAGGTCGTTAAGAGAATCCAGACATTAATGTATCAAAAATACATAAGGCTTATTTGAATATGAAAAACACGTCTAAATGTACAAAATTTATCATATATATATATATATATATATATATATGTGTGTGTGTGTGTGTGTGTGTGTGTGTGTATTTATGCACACAGTTCTATATGTGTGTAGCTAATTGTAGTTTATGGGGTTTGTGTTATGCAGGAAATTAGTCAAAAAAAAGATTTAATTTGCATTGTATTACAATTTAACATAAGTAGAAATAAGAACACCTACATCACATAGCAGTACAGTACATAGGAGAGACTGAATAGATGTCTCACACTACGTGACTCTACACCGAGGGTGTTGGGGACTCCCACGGCAGATTCTCTGTTTGGGCAGACGCTGCTTGTTGACACTGTAGAAGGAAGAGAGGATATGACATTCTTCTCAAGCACTCACTCTTTCGAAATTCTTCACGAATTGGGGGAAACTGCGCAAACATTTTATATCTGTTTACTTATATATACTTGCATGCGTACTTCCACGAGTTTAGGGACTAGTAACATTACAACTGAAAGTTCGTAACTATTTCCAATGTGAATCTCTTACAAAATGACATCGAATTCTATTTACGTAAAGATATGTTGGATGAAATTAGATATAAAAGAATGCTATTATGATTTGAATTATGTTTGTAATTACACCATATCAACGGAATTTGTATTCCGTTAATGTTCAAATAGGGTGTACTATAGTATGTGGTTTGCTTATTAATGTTTTTATGGTTTGTGAAATTATGGAACAAAGAAAGTTTGCATAACGATCTTGATCACTAATAGCTATAAAATGCCAATGTGAACTTATATGAATATAGAATTCATTTGTTCCCACACATTTACAAATCCTTGTCCCTTACAGAGGGGAATAATAACAATGCAAGCTGCAATATGGCAATTAAATAATTGAACAAGGTGTAAACAACTGGCCGTTAGTTGGTGGCCCAGTAAGTAGGAGGCAACCACCTCCATACTTGCTCACGGGCAACTCACTTTGATTTCAGCTTTTGGTGATTCTCCAGCTTGGTTCCTTTCACAGGACCATTAGCATAAGATCAAAGCATAGGTTACATGTGAGCCTGAGATGAAAGTAAGGAGTGACCAGCCTCTTCTTATCCTTTAAATCTTTTCCTCTCTTGGGTTACAGCATCAAGGGCCTGACTTGCTGGAACTAAATCTCAGTACAGCGAAGCCTCACTCAGCATGTCGCTGTTCTGTGCTAAAGTATAGTAGATACTTTTCCCAACGCTCCTTTACACGGGGGATTGTAACGTAGACAGGCAAATCCATGTATCATAATTATGCCATTTGCAAAGGACATATGTAAATCCATTATGAACTTTTAGACAAGTCTTACGACACAGAGATTTTCTGCTCAAGAACAATCCTTGACGCCAGGGACGTGTACCTTTATGCATTTGCTGAGCCTCAGCTGCACAGAGTGACAAGATCTTAAACTCTTCAGCATTTTAAATGCAAAAGTTCTAATTGTCTGAGCTAAGTTTTCACCCAGTTGAAACGGGGACTTCCTCCTACCTAAAGATGAAGGGGATGTAAGGGATGAGGGTTTGTCTATATGTGAGAACAAATGACAAATTTGGAAGTAATTTGTATTTTTCCTTAATTATACTAACCCGAGTCCCTTACACGCACTTGCCAGCCAACCAGCACCAACCGTCGAGTAAAACAACTTCCACACGAGGGGCAAATGCAGGGCGGGCATTATGATTTGCCAGTAATTCTCATGCTTTGAAAGTGTTACCAGATCTAACAGTTCAAGACAGATAGTAGGCACAGACAGACGAACGTATGACTTGTGCCAGACACAGGGAAAAGGGCAGAGTGCAGTCCCAAGTCAGGTACCCATCCAGTACCTCAACAAGGGGAATGGGCACTTCAATGATTTGCCTGTGCTTTCCTCATCTGTGACATCATCTTCACTTGTGAACGCCAACCCTACCACAAAATTGGTAACAGTGTCTGCCAGCCGTGCATTTGCCCCTTGTATGAAAGGGCTCAAGTCTCAGCTGTAATCAAAACTGTGAGCAAGCAGGGAGGCGGTTGCCTCCTAGCTACTGTTGTTTGTTTGTTTGTTTGTTTAAGATTGCCTTGCCTATAGCAAGACACGGGCTCTTGCACAAAGGCAGAGCCCAGCTACTAGGCCGACACTACCGGCCAGTAGTTTACACCTCGTTAAATCTTGTAACTACCGTATTCCAGCTTGGGCTGTTATCATTCTCCTATGTAAGAAACGAGGGTTTGCATAGTTAGGGAAAAATACAAATTACTTAAAATAACTTTTCATATTAGTAATGAATTGACATGTCAGACTTTTCAATTTTACTGATTGGGAGATATTATTAACTATAAATGATTGTATGTATTCTAAATAATACTTGCATGAATATTTAATTTGTAACAATGGCAAGATATTCTTAAGGTTATTCAACCATTTAATCTGACTGGTTTTAGTTAATAGCTTTACAGAAATAGAAATGCCAAACAAAAATTTTTGAGCATTAGATACAAAATTTATTCACTATGCTATGTACTAGATATTAATAGCAAAAAGCAATATTACTTGGCTTCCTTCCTGGATCGGTGTGTACGTCATGGTGGGTCCTTCCCCAGGAACACATTCACATTTGGCCAAATATTCTGTTCCAATGGAGACTTTGTGTTCCCTTTGCAGTGATGGTTTGCAATAGTTATCTGAAATGGATATAAAGATTTTTGCATATAGAAAATGAGTGTTGAGATGGATTCGAAACACAAAACGCAATTATACACGCACAGACAGACGCTCACATGCACAGACTTTTACACACACACACACACACACACACACACACACACACACACACATATATATATATATATATATATATATATATATATATATATATATATATATATATACACACACACATATACCAAGGCACTTCCCCAAATTTTGGGGGTAGCCGACATCAAACAAATGAAACAAAAAAGGGGACCTCTTCTTTTTATGTTCCTCCCAGCCTGACAAGGGACTCAACCGAGTTCAGCTGATACTGATAGGTTGCCACAGCTCACCCTCCCCCGTTATCCATCACAGATGAAGCTTCATAACGCTGAATCTCCTACTGCTGCTACCTCAGGGGTCATCTAAGGCACCGGAGGAAGCAGCAGGGCCTACCGGAACTGTGTCACAATCGCTCGCCATTCATTCCTATTTCTATCACGCTCTCTTGCCTCTCTCACATCTATCTATCACCCAGAGCTTTCTTCACTCCATCCATCCACCAGAACCTTGGCCTTCCTCTTGTATTTCACCCATCAACTCTTGCATTCATCACCTTCTTTAGCAGACAACCATTTGCCATTCTCTCAACATGGCCAAACCACCTCAACACATTCATATCCACTCTAGCTGCTAACTCATTTCTTACACCCGTTCTCACCCTCACTACTTCGTTCCTAACCCTATCTACTTGAGATACACCAGCCATAATCCTTAGACACTTCATCTCAAACACATTCAATTTCTGTCTCTCCATCACTTTCATTCCCCACAACTCCGACCCATACATCACAGTTGGTACAATCACTTTCTCATACAGAACTCTCTTTACATTCATGCCCAACCCTCTATTATTTACTACTCCCTTAACTGCCCCCCACGTACATCTGCTTCCACTCCACCATTTGCTGCAACAACAGACCCCAAGTACTTAAACTGATCCACCTCCTCAAGTATTTCTCTATTCAACATGACATTCAACCTCGCACCACCTTCCCTTCTCGTATATCTTATAACCTTACTCTTACCCACATTAACTCTCAACTACCTTCTCTCACATACACTTCCAAATTCTTTCACTAATTGGCCAAGCTTCTCTTCTGCGTCTGCAACCAATACAGTATCATCTGCAAACAACAACTGATTTACCTCCCATTCATGGTCATTCTCGTTTAACAGTTTCAATCCTCGTCCAAGCACTTGAGCATTCACTTCTCTCACCACTCCATCAACATACAAGTTAAACAACCACGACGACATCACACATCCCTGTCTTAGCCCCACTCTCACCCGAAACCAATCGCTCACTTCATTTCCTATCCTAACACATGCTTTATTGCCTTTGTAGAAACTTTTCACTGCTTGCAACAACCTTCCACCAACTCCATATAACCTCATCACATTCCACATTGCTTCTCTATCAACTCTATCATACGCTTTCTCCAGATCCATAAACGCAACATACACCTCCTTACATTTTGCTAAATATTTCTTGCATATCTGCCTAACTGTAAAAATCTGATTCATACAACCCCTACTTCTTCTAAAAACCACTCTGTACTTCTAAGATTGCATTCTCTGTTTTATCCCTAATTCTATTAATCAGTACTCTACCATACACTTTTCCAACTACACTCAACAATCTAATACTCCTTGAATTACAACACTCATGCACATCTCCCTTACCCTTACAGAGTGGTACGATACATGCACAAACCCAATCTACTGGTACCATTGACAACACAAAACACATATTAAACAATCTCACCAACCATTCAAGTACAGTCACACCCCCTTCCTTCAACATCTCAGCTGTCACACCATCCATACCATATGCTTTTTCCTACTCTCGTTTCATCTAGTGCTCTCCTTACTTCCTCTCTTGTAATCTCTCTGTAGCTTTATGCTACAACCCTAGTTAGTCTTGCCTTCGAGTAGACACTCAGGCTTGACTGGGCTAGTGTTTTCTGTCTCTTCCCTTGGCCGGCAGATAGCAAGCTTTGGGTTTCGGTCAGAACCTCAGAGTATGATATGTTTTGCCGGCAGCCGTCCGGCAGGGTGAATAGTCATTCCCCTCCCGGACTAGGCTGCTGGCATAGGCCGCACTTGAAGAGGTTTGATGATGCCTTCACCTTCTTCCTGCGGTCTAGAAGACTAGTCCTGTGCTCGCAGACCCTAGGTTGAAGAATAGACTTTCTTCTGCCGCCTAGGATGGCGCCGGCACTGGAACTCTGTTTCTCCCTTGTTGAGAGGAGGCGGCAAGTCTACCGCCGTCCCCTTAACTGTATTGGCAGACCCTAGGCTGGAGAATAGATATTCTCCTGCCGCCTAGGATGGCGCTGATACTGAAACAGAGTTTCTTAGGGATGTGGTAGGACCAGCAACCCTGCCGGCTCCTTCCACACCTCATACAGGACCCTTTCCCCCCCCCCCCCTCTGTCCTTTAGTGATGGCCTAGCCATTGCAACCCTTTGGGCCGTCGTCCTGCAATCCCACCGCTTGCCGGCGGGTTGCGAGGCCGGCCGGTGTCCTACTTAACAGCTGTTTACTGGCTGCCGGCTGCCGGCGGCCATGCCGGCTGCCGACGGCCATGACGGCTGCCGGCGGCCATGACGGCTACCGGTGGCCATGCCGGCTACTGGCGGCTGTGATGGCTGCTGGTGGCTATGGCTGCTTCCGGCAACCATGATGGCTGTCGGAGGGAAGTCTGTTCTGCCACCAAGCTTCTTCAGTCCTCCCTTGGACTGCCGGCCACAAGTCCTGTTGCCGGGGTAGTAACCCGGCCGGTGCCATCAGGTACTGACTCAGCCGGCGGCATGCCGACTGTACTAGTGCTGCCGGGTACTAGCCTGCCGGCCATATGCCGACCGGACTATGCCGGCAACGGTACTTGTGGTTGGATGGAAGCTTGAATGATGCATTCTCCCCTTCCATTTGAACCTTCTTTCTAGTGAAGGCAGTAAATTGTATATTTACATCCTTATTTAGTGTAAACATACACAGTAATAAGGCAGTCCTTCACTCCATGCTTTTTCTCTCTCCATCAGCTAGTATGCCGGCCGGACTATGCCGTCAGGGACTAGCTATGCCGGCTATATGCCGGCTGAATTACAGTATATGTTTATACAGTAGTCAGTATAATTGCAGTATAGTATATACTGTACTGCAAATAGAAAACTATGGTATATATTATACTAGTAGTTATTTTCCAACATATCTTGGGTATCCTTGCCCAGGTGTTTGCTGAGACCAATCCTATATTGAAAGAATAGAATTTCTTCAATACTCTGATTAGAAATCAGTTTCCATTTTACCTTACAATATTAAATAATTTAGAAGGGCCAGTGGTAGTACACTTTCTATCCTTAAAGGTTAGAACCCTTATCTTTAAGCTTCCCTGATCAGTAAACTCTATGGTTTAATTATTGGAAGGGAAGGTCACAGCAAATGGGCTGGGTAGGATATACAAATATGTGTCTTTTCTATTTTTCTAGTCCAGTCGGCGACATGCCGGCTGGACCGTGCTGCCAGATGTTAGCCATACCGGCAGCACACTGGGTGAATTACAGTATATGTTTATACAGTAGCCAGTATTTTGCAATATAATACATAATGCAAACAGAAATCTATAGTATCATTATACAGTAGTTAATTCCTAACATATCTTGGGTACCCCTGTGCAGGCTTCTGCTGAGACCGAACCTATATTGAAAGAATAGAATTCCTTCAATACTCTGATTTGAAATCAGTTATCTTTAACCCAAAGTATTAAATAATTAGAAGGGTCAGTGGCAGTGTACACTTTTCTATCCCTAGGGGTTAGAACCCTTTTTGTACGAGTTGCCTTGATAAAAGAAACTCTTTATATTTAATACTGAGGGGAGGTTACAGCAATTGATTGCAAGGGATACACAAATATGTGTCTCTCACTATTCCTTCCTAGCTTACTATCCTGAGCTATAACAATTAAAAGATGTCTATTACATAATGCTTATCAAGTGAGATAAACAATTGTATACTCATTCTGCTTTCCTTTCTTTACAGGAGGAACCCCCGATGAAATGTGATGCAGTCTTCTGCAATATTAGGAGTAAGTACTTTTACAGTCATAATGCATGCAGGTCTCATGCCCTCTGCAATATTATTTCCGAATCCCTGCAATATTGGGACCCCCAAGTTTGCAATATCTGTCGGACATTAGTGTCAGAAGGCTTTGATAACCCCAAGTCAATGGAGTCTAGGGATGTGGCATGTAAGAAACTACGGCAATGGGTAATAGGGTTCCAGAAGATCTCTCTGGGACCATACCTAACTAACGATAGGATGCGTAGATTACTGTTCCCGAAAGCAAGTAGTGAAATAGTGGTACCCCAGGCACGTTTCACACCTCCCTGCGTCCAGATTACCATCGGGACGAAGGGCAGGAAGGCCCCCCTGGAAGAAGAGGATGATGTCGTGTCAGAATTGCTTCCATCTGTGCCGGCCCTGGAGCCGTTAACCTCGCCGTCTTCACCTTCTACCCCTCTATTAGACAAAATGGGCCAGTTACTGGCCCATCTTATGGGTCTAATGGAAAACTTTCATAAACAAGGCAAAACAGAGGAAGTGAAACTCAAGACAGAGCTCTGTGAAGATCCACTCATCGCCTCCCGAGGGTCATTCAAGCAACCCAGAGACCAAGACCTCCCGACATGCTCCAAAACCAATCCCAGGAGGTACGTGGAGCTTATGCCGATTTTAGACGGCAAACTCTACATCTCAGAGAAAATGGGAGCTGTTCCTTTTGATGAAATCCAGTTTTGGCCAAGCTTTAACGCTTTCCCTGATTGCTTCATTCGACTGTAGCATGAACCAACGTCAGAAAAAGAAACGGAACCGAAGGAAGTCATGGTTCTCGAACATGATAAGGCACAGGCTATCTTGTCAAGTAGCCTGAGAAAGGCGGGTTACTTGGTGTCAAAAGTGTTCGCACTGAGTAAGAGACACCCTACATTTCTTTCTCCTGCTTCAATAGCATTCCCCTTTACGTGGAAGGCATTTAAATCTGTTGCCAAGGCAGTTGAGGCAGGCAAACCATGTCCTGCACTTGTGGAGTGCAAGCCACTGTCACTAGCCTTGCCCATGCAAGAGAAGGATTGGAAGGAAGTCCACTTAACCTTTTCAGTGGGGAAACTAGATGCGGACATCACTGGATGACAGTTTAGCAAGAATCTCCCTAAACTTTCTGAGTTTCTTTTGTCCAAGGAACGAGAGACGAAGAAGAGACTTAAGCCCTCCTTATCCCTACAAAACTGCATAGGAATGTGTTCAGCCCATCGAAGTACCCCAGACATGCTCATGGTCTTGGCCAAAATGCGCATGGCCACCTTAGTAAAAGACCTATATGCCTTTACGAAGGCTAGGAGAGCCTGTAGGGATTTCGTGTTTGGTGCTGCAACAGTGAAACATGAACCCAGGAAGCTGATATCTTCCAACATCTGGGGTAAAGACCTCTTTCCAAACGAGGTAGTCAAAGCACCACGGAGAATAGGAACCTTCTCCAGAAGTGGGGCATCTCTTCAAAGAGGAAGTCTTCCACGGATGTGGGTCCCCAACCTAAATGGAAGACGAAAAAGTCTAGACTTTTTCCTCGGTCTGTTCAACAACATCACACAGTTTCTATGACCGCGGTGCCCCAGGCAGGCGGTCGAGGAGGTAAACCTTTTGATCAGTCAGAGCAAAGAGACGCTTCTGAAAGGAGGGAGGTTCCAATAGGATCGTTGTACCTTCGATCCTTGAGCCCAAGGCCTAATCAAGATTGGACTAGGATGGAAACTAGACATGCCTCCACCATCATTTCCTCAACTCTTCCAACACTTTAGAAGAGTATACCCTATAGCTCTAGAGCATAAAGGTGATAAGGAAAGCAAAGTCCATCGAATTCCAGGGAAGGCTGTTTTGTGTTACCAAGAAGGACTCAAGAGAACTCAGAGTCATTCTGGACGTGTCGCCACTCAACAAGTTCAAAAGAAACAGCAAGTTCAGGATGTTAATCCTTCTACACATACGGACCCTATTACAAAAAGGGGCGTTCACAGTCTTGATAGACCTGACAAGTGCCTATTGGCAGCTTCTAGTCAGTTGCCCCCTCTCCTCCTACCTAGGATTCAAGTTATAGAAGATAAAGTTTGTCCTAAGAGCCATACTCTTTGAACTAAACACAATCCCAAGTATCTTCACAAAATTGGCAGATGCAGTCGTGCAATAACCATGCCTAGAAACTGTTCAGGTAATATCCCTAAACAGTACGCAAAGAAAGTAAATGCTACAGTTAATACTATTGGTCAAGAGAATGATGCAGAAAATGTTCATGATAATCACAGTAAGCCAGAAACTGATTTTGTGTGTCGCATAAATTCTGTCAATAAAAATGCAAAAAAACATATCATGGTATAAATAATCATAAATGGTAAACCAATTTTGATGCAAGTTGACACAGCAACCGATGTATCAATTATGTCTGAGAAAACAGCTAAAAGCATTCCTAATTTGTTATTAGAAGGTACAAATAAAGTTTTGAAAGGTTATAATGGTTTTGATATTCAGGTAATAGGTACTTCGAACGTAGAAGTACAGTACAAAGAACAGAAATTAGTGAGAATGCCATTAACAGTAGTAAAAGGTAAAGGACAAACTTTGCTAGGTTTGGATTGGCTACAGTATTTGAAATTAGATTGGCCTAGTATTTTGAAAGTTACAAGTAGACAAGATGAACACAAAAATGAAATGTGTGTGGATAATATATCAGAGTTTTAAGACGTATTTGAAGATAAAGTAGGTATAGTAAAGAACGCAAAGGCAATTTTAGTTTTGAAACCTGACAGTGCTCCTAGATTGTGTGCTCCCAAAACAGTACCGCATGCATTGAAAAGTGCAGTTGAAATAGAAATCAGGAGATTAGAAAATGAAGGTTCATGGGAAAAGGTTACATATTCAGATTGGGCTACTCCATTAGTACCTATTGTGAAGGAAAGTGGACAGGTTAGGTTATGTGGAGATTACAAAGTAACGTTGAATCCACAACTGCAAGTAGCTCAACATCCATTACCAAATCCGAAAGACATGTTTGCAGTGTTTTTTCTAAGTTAGATTTAAGACAAGCATTTCAACAGCCTCCCATGGATGAAAGTTCACAATAATTATGTACATTAAATACATCCTTAGGTTTGTTTAGGCCAAAGAGATTACCTTATGGAGTTGCAAGTAGTCCAGCTATATGGCAACAAACTATGGATAAGATTTTTTCAGGAATGCAAGGAGTATTCATTTTTATAGATAATATTTTAATTGCTGATAAAGACACAAGAGAACATAGAGAAAGATTGCGAACAATTCTGAAGAAGTTAAAGGAACATAATATTAGAGTAAATAAGAACAAATGTATTTTAGAGGTTGATTCAGTGGAATACTTAGGTTTTTTAATTAATGGCAAGGGTATTCACAAAACTAAAGAGAAGATTAAAGCTGTACAATCAACTAAAGTACCAGAAAATGTTAAGGAATTACAATCATTTCTAGGTTTAGTAACATTTTATGGAAATTTCATTCAGAATTTTTCTACGATTGCACATCCATTGTATAATTTGTTGAATAAGGGTGTAGAATGGAAGTGGACAAGAGAGTGTCAGAAATCTTTTGAAAGAATCAAATAGGAAATAACATCACCTACATTCCTAGTACATTATCAAATGGATTTACCAGTTAAATTAGTATGTGATGCGTCAAACATAGGTTTAGGTGCAGTATTATCTCATATAATGCCAGATGGAACAGAAAAACCAATTGCATTCACTTCTAGAGTATTGAACAAGGCAGAAAGGAATTACTCTAAAATAGAAAAAGAAGTTTTAGCATTAGTTTATGGAGTTAAGAAATTTCATATGTATCTTTATGGTAGGAAAAAGTTCACACTTGTTAAAGATCATACACCATTATTAGCAATATTGGGTCCAAAAGCAAGTTTATCTACGTTGGTAGCTGCAAAACTACAACGTTGGGCAATTACATTAGCCGCGTACCACTATGATATAGAATACCGTCCAACATCAAAGATGGGTAATGCAGATGCTTTATCTAGATTACCAGTAGACAAAGCTCCAGAAGAGTATGATGACAATATTCTGTTAATTTCTGTATATGATGTACCCATTACAGCCAAAGATGTAGCACACAGTACCAAGAGAGACCCAGTACTTAGTAAGGTTTTGGAGAGTTTAATGACTGGTAGGGACTTATGTGGAAAAGAGGGAAATTGTAAACCCTATAAGGATATCTGGTATGAAGTGACTGTAACACAAGGAATAGTGATGAGATGTTCAAGGGTAGTTATTCCTAATTCACTAGGGAATAAGGTTTTGTCTGAAATACATACTGATTACCAAGATATTGTAAGATCAAAGTTAATTGCAAGAACTTTTGTATGGTGGCCAGGTGTAGATAAAGATGCGGAATCTTATATAAGGAATTATATGAATTGTGTTATGCAACAGGACAATCCTCAATTTGCTAGAATGCACCCATGGTAGTTACCCAGGTTTCCATGGCAAGGAGTGCATATAGATTTTGCAGGTCCTTTTTTAAATTATTTGTTTTTGATAGTAGTAGATGCTTACAGTAAATGGCCAGAAGTCATTCCTATGACGACAACAACGTCTTATGCCACAATAAAAGAGTTAATGGAAATTTTTTCTACACATGGTATTCCAGATTGTTACAGGTAATGGTCCACAATTTACCTCACAAGAGTTTAAAGAATTTTGTAACGTCAATGGCATAAAGCATACATTTTCAGCAACATATCATCACTCTACCAATGGTGAGGAGGAAAGGTTTGTTCAAACATTTAAACACAATATGAAGTGTAGAAAAGCAAATTCAGGTAACATATGTTTACTTGTATCAAAGTTTTTATTGTCTTATAGAACAACGCTGCACAGTACAACAGGCGTGACACCGTCAAATTTGTTGATGGGGAGGAGGATAAGATGTAAGTTAGATTTGTTGTATCCAAGTTTGCAAAGTAGGGTATAAACAAGTAGAAAAGCTTCCTAAATTAAAATTTTTCTTATCTTTATCTGATGTCATGGTAAGATCGTACAACACTCCAGAGAAGTGGGTACCAGGAGAGATTGTAAGAGAGATAGGAAATTTACATTATGATGTGCAAGTAGGTGGAAATATTGTAAAACGTCATGTTGATCAATTACAGCCATTAAACAGAAATACAGTAGAGCATGTGAATGTTAGATATGGAAAATTTTCAGAAGTTAGATCAAATGAGTCAAATATTAACCAAGATGTTCCAACATCAAATGTAGATTCAGGACCAATTCATGTACCAGTACAAGATGAGGTTAGAATGCTTCCTAATAGGATTAATAGAGGAAAGCCCCCTGAGAGATTAGAATTTTAAAGCTTTTTACAATGTCAAGTTAAAAGGGAGGAGACTGTTATGTATTATTGTAATAATGTACTGTATTACTCAAATGTTACGTGTATTGCGCAACATTGCATCATATTGCATTGATTAAACATGTTCAAGAATGTATATAACTGAAGTGATGTATTATGATATTAGGGTTCAAGCATTTATTAATTACCTCAAAGATAGGATGTGATTCTATTTACTTTTGTACTGGAGAAGGATTTAAGTCTTTGAGAGCGATGCTCTATTTTTCGCCCTTATGTTTTGGTTTGTCAGTTTGTTTATGAAACGCTGACACTCAGTTGTTGGGAGTTGGTTGTTAGCAGAGTCAGAGCAATGTAATCAAAAGTCCATTAAATGTATTTTAAGAATACCAACGTATCATTAAACCCCACCGAGAAAAATTGGTGACATCGGAAGGGATTAACTCATGGATAATTACTAATAATTCTTCTCTCATTTCAGGTGAGTAATATGCTGAAATTATCAGACAACTTACAACCAACGTTATACCCGCACGACCTAAGTGTCGTGCGATTCGCACACGAGCATAGCTGTGACCGGCTGACCGACCTGGTCAGTCAATCTGTGCACATCTGGCTCACCACACCCCCACAACTCGACTCCCACCAGGACCTGTTGGCTGGAGATAGGGAAGAGGACGAGCCTCGGAATGGTTCCAGCAAGACCCAATCTACCAAGAAGCAGGAATTCCATGGTTGGGCCAGTCAACGGCAATTTACCAGCAACAAGCTATACCAGCCATTTAAAGACAAGGGCTGTCTTTCTGTAAGAAGTGCAGGTAAAACACGTGGCCACTAGTTTTCCCTCATTTTAGCTTAGATTAATTTTTACTTGATTTACGTTTAGCTGGCTTTTACATATGTCAGGCTGAGTGCGTGGGATTGTGTGTACAAATTTTGCATATAGTGCTTTGCTAGAGACTAGCAGTCTTGTGTCACAGGGCCACGTGTCCGAACCCATTTTAGTCATTGATCATTGCAAGAGACCTGGAGTCATGCATATTTTTATTGCACTTTGATTTGCATTTCTTTTATTACAATTTTTGTTCTTTTTATCCTCTTTACTTGACACTCAGATGTCCGTGTCCTTCAATGTAAATTTGTGTAATAAAGCAAGATTAATTTAATTACACCTTTGTATATTTACTCCATCATGTATTTGATTATGGCTATTATGAATATATAATCTTGGGACATTATACCTGCTATATTGGAAGGAGAAAGTAAGTCAATGTAACTTAAGAGTAATAGTGTGTTAACGATGACTTAGTATTGAATCTATATGCTTCGAAGGTAAAGATCCTTATCTTTAATTTTTACTTTACAATACATCCCTGCTCCCATCCATTGCCATTATCTCAATAATTATTTAACGTAAAATTCCGGTCCAGCCTTTCACTGGGGTCTCTGAGATGGAGCCGAAACGGAGCCTAAGAGTGTAAATGACCTTAGACCTGACCAAGCTGGAGCAAGCCACCAAATTACTTTTATTTCACGTGTGGAGTTTTCAGGCCTCTACACAGAGTACAATCTTTTCGTTTTTTTTTCTTTTTTTTTTTTTCTTTTTTTGCATTTAGAGTGAAGGTATGTGAACTACGTCATCAATTATTAACAGGGTGTTTGTGCCTCGAGTGAAAGTACTCCTTTTCATTCCCTGCTGATCTTTGCCTACTGACATAGGGAGACTTTTCCGGAACAAGTTCCCACTCAACAATTAAATAATAACATTTCTACACAAAAACACAGAATTCTAGAAGCTCAAGGTTCCAACATAGAAATCAGTCCAGTGCAAGAAAACTAAAGTAACCAATAAACTAAAGAAAGAAAGTAACCAATAAATTGTAAATCAGAAATAAAAGTATAAAAATATTGCCTCAGTAGCAATATTAATAAACAAATAAAACTATCAAACTGAACTTATGTCAACCTGTTCAATGTTAATGTGTTAGCACCAAGTTTGAACGTCTAAGGTTACCCACATTCAGCTACTAGATTAATTAGATCATTCCACTATCTAGTCATAATCAAAATAAAATATTTACAATACTGTGTTGCAGTCATTCTTAAGGTGGAAAAGACAAACATTTTGGGTCAAACCGTAGAAAATGTCAATACAAGAAAACAAGGACGTCAAACAATTGTCACAATCTTTGTGGTGTACCAAAATTGCATAAAGTGATTTTAAAACTTTCAATGATCAATTTATTTTGAAGTTTTAATTCTTTCATTCTACCTTGTTTTCAGTAGTGTTCTCCTGTCTTGTCTTCAGTTGTTGATTCCCACCTTAATTTGTTGGACTAGAACTAACGGTCATTCAATTAGTTCGTTATTCATGTTGCATAAGATTTTTCATAATTCTGATCATCTTTACATTCGGATTTTCCCGGACAATCCAATCCTGTTCGTAATTCTAGGCATGCAGGCCTCTCCTTATTAGGCTTAATACACCAGTGTTCAATTATTATTATTACTTGCCAGAAGTTTTATTCAAGCTGTGGGGAAAGATTATTTAACAAGAAGTAGGAGAGACAGCATGGGCAGATGTCCTTAGAGTCAAACAACAACATTTGAGAAATAAAAAAAAAACAAGTGTTACATTTGTTTACAAAAAGAGAGAAAGATTATTAACGGGCAGCAGCAGAGACAACACGGGCAACCGAAAAGACAGCATGGGCAGCAGGAGTTGTTGGTTTATTAGCACGTTGAACAGCCAAACCACAGAACCTTTTACATCCCCTAGCAACAGCTGTCACAGCCAGGCTAGCAGAGGGCGAAGGCATTGAGGGGTCTTGGAGTTGTGGGTCACTAGTGAAAGGGTAGTGTGGTAGGTCTACATGCTGGACACCACATGGCTTGTAGGTGTTGATGAACATCTTTGTCTCCTGCACGCACTACTCTGTAACTCCATTTTTTGGGCTCAAGTCATGTTGTCCTGATGGAAGGTTCCTTCAGTAGCTTCCTTTGGGTATATATGACTACCATAAATATTCCCAGAGAATTAAACTAAAGGTTTCACAGAATTCTAACTTCTGGTACGAGTACCCTAAAGGTTTCCCTCTAGAATATCGTATATCAACAGGGGACGCATGCATTAACACGCTACATGGCTATCTGCACCCCACATAGCGTTTACATTTGGAGGGGGAAAGGTGGCGAGGTAACTGAGGAGCCGTTCCAAAGTTACCCTTCCTCCGTTACTGTTACGGTAGTCGCAACGTAAACAAACCGTCCGCCATACTGTGTGACGTCACGTCCGTCCTCATTCCTTGTCTGGTAGCTTCCAACATCGGTTTGATTTTTCCCAGTGATCACCGTTTACCTTGTGCATCCTTCGCCATGTCTCAACCTTCTGCCTCGCTTTCTTCTGGAAAGTTGAGTACCAGGTTCTTGTATTGTTTAAATAAGCTCTGGCCGTAAAGTAACGATTTTTTACGCTAAAATCATGTGTTTTGTGGCGGAGCTGTACCTTGCCCGGAGGCGCCATTTTATGATGCTGCTGTTCGCCTCACATGCTTTATTTAGTTAGCCAGAACAGCCTTCCCGGCCTTATAATTAATTAAATATCATTAGTTATTTAGTCTTCATTGCTAGGAATTAGTTATATTATGCCGATGGTATTGTTCGGCGCTGTTAGTTAGCCGACCCCATACTAGACTTTTAGCCTAGCCTAGGCAGCAGCCTAGTGTTCATGTTTACTTCTGCATCTGCATGATACAATAAGTGTTCCTAGTGTTAATGTTAATGAAGATATAGGCATTTTTAAACATATAAAAGATTCAGTGTTGCACATATCTTTCGCCTTCTAGGGACCATACAAGGAACCGTGCCGGGTCCATCCATGTCACATCCCCTAACCCAACGTGGGGGCCCTTGTATGCTTCCTTATCTCCCCTGTTACCTTCGGGTAACTTCCCTCTGAGTAGCTTTGCTGTATCTTAGCCCCCTTACCCGGACTAAATTTCGGGTAGGTTAGGCTAGATCGTTCTTCCCTCTTCCCTACCATAGTATATGGGGGGACTTCGGACAGAACCCCAGAGTACCTATCGTTCATCCCAGTCCACCCTTAGGGAACGCATTTCCCTTTAGGTATCGGCTGAGACTGAAGGTGGAAGGGCCCTACCCTTCCCCCTACACTGGTCTTGGTTGGGACACGTCCCTTCCTCCTGTGGCCTAGCGATATGTCTTCCCAGCCCTCCCTAATCTAGGAGAAGCTCTCCTGGTTTAGGTTAGGCTTTGGGGGATTCTGTTTTATTATAGTTTAGGACAGTCCACCAGTGCTGTGCCTACTCTGAGCTAACCTACCCTAGGGTTGGAGAGTGTTTCTCTCCTACCTGGGTAGTATAGCATCTAACAGTTTCCCCCACTCCTTGGGAGCTTTAGGGTTGCGACCCCTTCTGCTCCCTCAGACCCCTACCCCCACTCTATCCCTTTGTGTTGGCTTGCCTTCACACCCCTGTCCACCGTCCTACAATTCCTCCCATGGGGAGAGTTGTAGGTTAAGCTGTGCTCACCTGCTTAGCTGGCTGGTCTGCTACACTTCCCTCTCATATTCAAACTACTGTATAGGGTAGTGTTGGCAGCTGGCCTGCCGGCGGAAGATCACCCTCTCCCCCTTTTTGAGTGTCCTCTGATCCTCCCTTGGATTACCATAGGCATCCAGCCGTCTGCCGGCCCCCTGCCGCCGGGTGATAGGCATATCCCCTCCTATCATGAGAGCACTCCTTCCGGAGGGAAGCCGGTTGGGTATAGGACATTACCCATCCCCACTCCCTCCTTATCTTTCTCTCTTCTACCATGGTGCCGGTCCACTGCCCCCTCCGCCTGCCGGCGCTAGCAGCCGGCACCCATGTGACCTTCCTACTTCATAGGATGTTCCTATCTGTGGATTACCTAAGGCGGCAACCTGCCGGCTGCCGGGGGCCGCCGCCCATTGCCGCCGCTACCGCCGACATCTCAGACAACCCTCCATCTTATGTACCCAGCTAGGTTCACCAACGCCGACAGCCTGCCGGTTGCTGGAGGCCACCGCCCTGCCGGCTACCTGCCGCCGTGCCGGCGGTCGCCCTTATTGGTGTCTCCTACCTCTCTGCTGCTCAGTGTGTAGCCCTAGATGGATTCACCCCGCCGGACCGGCCTCCGGCTTGCCGGCGACGCTCCTGCGGCTTCCATGGATAAGCACCCCTCCCCCCGGCTGCCGGCCCCATGCCGGTAGTCGACCTATAAAGCCGTATAGCCAGACTGCTCTTCTTTGGTATTTCATACCTTAAAGACAGTGGCTGGGGTGTACGGTTGTACAGTACAATATTTCCAGCATACTTTGTGCTTCTCAGTGCAGTCTCTTGCCGGGACCTACCCAAATATAAGGGGGTTTTATCCTATTTTCCCCCTTCTTTTCTCTAGATTCTGAACGATTTCAGACCCTCTCCACTCTGTAGACAATTCCTTTGTAAGGTTGCCTAAGTTTGGCTCCCCCATAGGGATACCATTCCCTCCTCTAGAACCTCAGGTCCTAAGGAATTGTTGGCAGAAAAGGTCACGGTAACTGGCTGGACGGGACTCACAAGTATGTGTCTTCCTACTTCCCTTCTAGCTCACCTATCCTGAGCTCACATAAAACACAATGCTACAGATTAAGTGAATATTAATTTTAAGAGTAATGTAAGCCATAACTCTGTCTTCCACATACTCATGATCTCTTTCTTTTACAGGAGGAGAACCTGAAGTGTGAGAGCTCCTTCTGCGGAGATCGCCGCCCGGACTTCTACGGGCGTAAGGCATGCCAGACCCACGCCCCCTCTGCAACAAAAAATGGCAACCTTAAATATTGGGATCCAGTCCTGCTCAACCTGCAAGGCCTCCTTGATGAGGCGTTCGACAAACCTCCGTCCGCGGAGACCAGGGACAATGCTCGTGAGAAACTGCGCAAGTGGGTGCGCGGTTTCCAGAAGAACGCCACCGGGCCTTATCTCCCTAACGAGAAGATGAGGGCCTTGCTTTTCCCTAAAGCGCTGTCGGACTCTGTGATCCCTCAGGATCAGATCCCCTGCGTCCAACTTACTGTTGAACACGACATTTCGGCTACACTCCGAAAGTGTCATCTCGACAAAGTGGAGAAGATGTAGGAAGTCTCCGACAACACCGAGAGGACCCTCATGGGTGAGGATCTGGAGGATGAAGAGGATCAGGTGGAGTTCCCTGATTCGGAGGACGAGGTCGCCCAAACACCTCCAGTAACCCCCATTGTGGTCGAGGAGCCAGTCCCCTCTACCTCCGCCGCCTCGCTGCCCGTGCTACCAGCCACTGGAGATGCCATCCAGGTGCTGGTGGCACTGATGAACGAAAGGCTCCGAAAGAATCAAGAGGAGCTCAAACATCATTTTATGGGATTGAAGCAACGGAAAAAGATTTCGGTTAAGGATCTTCCCCCCTGCTCGGAGTCTAACCCTTGGAGGTACGCCGAGCATATGCCAATTACAACTGGCAAAATCTTTATCAACGATCGGCTTGGGTCCATCCTCTTGGAAGAGGTGGAGTTCTTCCTCAGCTTTGAGGCTTACCCAGACTGTTACGTCCGGCTCAGGTCCGAACCGGCCTCCAAGGAAGAGACCAAATCCAAAGAAGTGATCGTGTTCGATCACTCGAAAGCCCAAGCCATGGTGGCAGAGTGTCTCAAGAGTCGTGGTTTTACTAACTCTAAAATGCCAGCATTGAGCAAGAAGCACCCGTCCTTTCTTGCTCCCCCTACTGCGACCTTTCCCTTTGTTGAAAAGGCCTTCCATGCGGTCATGAAGACGGTGGAGGAAGGAAAGCCCTGCCCTACCTTGGAGGAGTGTAGGCCTCTCTCCCTCGCCCTTCCCCCCGACGACAGATTCTGGAAAGATATCCAGTTCACCTTTACGGTCGGGAAACTGGAACCTGACGAGGCTGGCCACCAGTTCAATGAGGATCTTCCAAAGCTGAACGACCACCTTATTCGTTGGGAGCAGGAGACCAAGGAGATACTAGCCGCCTCTCTGTCTCACCAAACTCAGCTGGAGGGCATGGGTGGGGACGTTAGGGTCCCAGACTTGTATATGGTTCTCGCGAAGACCCACCTAGTGACCGTGATGAAGGACTTGTACAGCTTCATCAAGGCCCGGAGAGCCTGCAGAGAGTTCGTGTTTGCCAACGCGGCAGTGAAACACGAACCCCGGAAGCTAATCTCCTCCAACATCTGGGGCAAGCATCTCTTCCCAACAGCTCTGGTGAAAGAGATCGTGGACAAAGCTGCCTCTGAGAATCGGAACCTTCTCAACAAATGGGGCATGTCCCGCAAGAGGAAATCCTCTCAGGAAGAAGGCTCTCAACCTAAGAGGAAACCCTCCAAACCACGACCCCAACAGCGTCAACCCAAACACCAGTTTCCGGCTCCCGCTACTCCCCAAGTGGTTGCACAACCACAACAGACCTTTCAGTTGGTCCTCCAGCCGGTGGTGTCCCAATCACCGGTCTTCACCCCTGCCTATGAACGACCATCCACTACCTTTCGTCCCAAAGGTAGAGGCTCCGGCAGAGGAGGAAGGGGAGCTAGCAGCCGAGGTGGCAAACCCTCAGGAAACCAGAAGCAATGAAGTGCTTCCGGTGGGAGGAAGACTCCGCCACTTTCAGGATTGTTGGACCTTCGATCCTTGGGCACACAGCATCATCAAGAAGGGACTAGGTTGGAGCTGGACGCAACCACTGCCATCTTTCAACCAATTCTTCCAGCCTTCAACCCCCATCTTGGAAGAATATGTCCTGGAACTCTTGAACAAGAAGGTGATCAAGAGGGTAAAGTCCACCAGGTTCCAAGGAAGACTATTTTGTGTTCCAAAGAAGGACTCAGACAAACTCAGAGTCATTCTCAACTTGTCCCCTCTCAACAAGTTCATTGCGAACAACAAATTCAAGATGCTGACCCTTCAACAGATAAGAGCCCTACTGCCCCACAAGGCCTACATGGTCTCAATAGACCTGGCGGATGCCTACTGGCACATCCCAATGAACCACCACGGTTCCTCCTACCTAGGATTCCGGCTCCAACGAAGAAGCTATGCCTTCAGAGCCATGCCCTTCGGGCTCAACGTGGCTCCGAGAATCTTCACCAAGCTAGCAGACACAATCGTCCACCAGCTACGCCTTCAGGGCGTCCAAGTGATGGCCTACCTCGACGACTGGCTGGTCTGGTTGACATCGCCAGAAGAATGTTTGAGAGCTTGCAGCAAAGTGACCCAGTTCCTGGAACATCTGGGTTTCAAAATAAACACCAAGAAGTCTCGCCTCGCTCCAGCTCAGAAGTTCCAATGGTTAGGAATCCATTGGGATCTTCAGTTACACCGCCTTTCCATCCCACTGAAGAAAAGAAAAGAAATAGCAGGGTCTGTCAGAAGACTTCTCAAATCTAAACGGATCTCAAGACGACAGCAGGAGCAAGTTCTCGGCTCCCTACAGTTTGCCTCAGTGACAAACCCAGTGCTACGAGCACAGCTAAAGGATGCCGCGGGAGTCTGGAGACGAAATGCATCCGTCGCTCGAAGAAATCTCTAGAGACCCCTACCGAACAGGCTTCGCTTCCTTATAAGCCCGTGGTCAGAAGCAAGGACCTTGAAAAGATCCATCCCTCTCCAACCTCCGCCTCCATTGCTCAACATCCATACGGACGCTTCTCTGGAGGGTTGGGGGGTCACTCCCATCAACGGCAAGTTCAAGGAACATGGTCTCCCTTATTCAAGACGTTTCACATCAACATCTTGGAGGCCATGGTGGTTCTTCTCACCCTGAAGAAATTATCCCCGCGTCCCTCGATACACATCCGTCTAACTCTGGACAGCTTGGTAGTAGTCAGATGTCTCAACCGTCAGGGCTCGAGATCGCCCCACATAAATCAGGCGCTATTACCCATCTTACGCCTGGCGGACAGGAAGAAGTGGCACCTATCTGCAGTTCACCTACAATGATTCCGCAACATGACGGCAGACACTCTATCAAGGACAAGCCCCATAGAGTCGGAATGGTCCATAGACGCAAGATCATTCTCCTTCATCTCTCGTTAAGTCCCGGAACTACAGATTGACCTCTTTGCGACGAGCGACAACAAGCAACTTCCTCGATATGTGGCCTCTTACGAGGACTCCAAAGCGGAAGCAGTGGACGCCTTGTCCCTGGACTGGAACAGATGGTCCAAGATTTACCTGTTCCCTCCACCCAACCTTCTGCTGAAAGTCCTCTCCAAACTGAGAACCTTCAAAGGGACAGCAGCCCTAGTGGCTCCCAAGTGGCCCCGGAGTAACTGGTTCCCCCTAGTCCTGGGGCTACAGCCAAAGCTGATCCCCCTGCCGGGCCCAGTTCTCTCCCAACAGGTGCAGAAGTCAACAGGTGCAGAAGAGGAAAATTGTAAACTCTATAAGGATATCTGGTATGAAGTGACTGTAACACAAGGAATAGTGATGAGAGGTTCATTCCTAATTCACTGAAGAATAAGGTTTTGTCATAAATACATACTGATTACCAAGATATTGTAAGATCAAAGTTAATTGCAAGAACTTTTGTATGGTGGCCAGGTGTAGATAAAGATGCGGAATCTTATATAAGGAATTATATGAGTTGTGTTATGCAACAGGACAATCCTCAATTTGCTAGAATGCACCCATGGGAGTTACCCAGGTTTCCATGGCAAGGAGTGCATATAGATTTTGCAGGTCCTTTTTTAAATTATTTGTTTTTGATATTAGTAGATGCTTACAGTAAGTGGCCAGAAGTCATTCCTATGACGACAACAACGTCTTATGCCACAATAAAAGAGTTAATGGAAATTTTTTCTACACATGGTATTCCAGAAAGAATTGTTACAGGTAATGGTCCACAATTTACCTCACAAGAGTTTAAAGAATTTTGTAACGTCAATGGTATAAAACATACATTTTCAGCAACATATCATCCCTCTACCAATGGTGAGTAGGAAAGGTTTCTTCAAACATTTAAACACAATATGAAGTGTAGAAAAGCAAATTCAGGTAACATATGTTTGCTTGTATCAAAGTTTTAATTGTCTTATAGAACAACGCTGCACAGTACAACAGGCGTGACACCGTCAAATTTGTTGATGGGGAGGAGGATAAGATGTAAGTTAGATTTGTTGTATCCAAGTTTGCAAGGTGATTTAGAAGATAAAGGGTATAAACAAGTAGAAAAGCTTCCTAAATTAAAACATTTTTTATCTTTATCTGATGTCATGGTAAGATCGTACAACACTCCAGAGAAGTGGGTACCAGGAGAGATTGTAAGAGAGATAGGAAATTTACATTATGATGTGCAAGTAGGTGGAAATATTGTAAAACGTCATGTTGATCAATTACAGCCATTAAACAGAAATACAGTAGAGCATGTGAATGTTAGATATGGAAAATTTTCAGTAGTTAGATCAAATGAGTCAAATATTAACCAAGATGTTCCAACATCAAATGTAGATTCAGGACCAATTCATGTACCAGTACAAGATGAGGTTAGAATGCTTCCTAATAGGATTAATAGAGGAAAGCCCCCTGAGAGATTAGAATTTTAAAGCTTTTTACAATGTCAAGTTAAAAGGGAGGAGACTGTTATGTATTATTGTAATAATGTACTGTATTACTCAAATGTTACGTGTATTGCGCAACATTGCATCATATTGCATTGATTAAACATGTTCAAGAATGTATATAACTGAAGTGATGTATTATGATATTAGGGTTCAAGCATTTATTAATTACCTCAAAGATAGGATGTGATTCTATTTACTTTTGTACTGGAGAAGGATTTAAGTCTTTGAGAGCGATGCTCTATTTTTCGCTCTTATGTTTTGGTTTGTCAGTTTGTTTATGAAACGCTGACGCTCAGTTGTTGGGAGTTGGTTGTTAGCAGAGTCAGAGCAATGTAATCAAAAGTCCATTAAATGTATTTTAAGAATACCAACGTATCATTAAACCCCACCGAGATAAATTGGTGACATCGGAAGGGATTAACTCATGGATAATTACTAATAACTCTTCATTTCAGGTGAGTAATATGCTGAAATTATCAGACAACTTACAACCAACGTTATACCCGCACGACGTAAGTGTCGTGCGAATCGCACACGAGCATAGCTGTGACCGGCTGACCGACCTGGTCAGTCAATCTGTGCACATCTGGCTCACCACACCCCCACAACTCGACTCCCACCAGGACCTGTTGGCTGGAGATAGGGAAGAGGACGAGCCTCGGAATGGTTCCAGCAAGACCCAATCTACCAAGAAGCAGGAATTCCATGGTTGGGCCAGTCAACGGCAATTTACCAGCAACAAGCTATAACAGCCATTTAAAGACAAGGGCTGTCTTTCTGTAAGAAGTGCAGGTAAAACACGTGGCCACTAGTTTTCCCTCATTTTAGCTTAGATTAATTTTTACTTGATTTACGTTTAGCTGGCTTTTACATATGTCAGGCTGAGTGCGTGGGATTGTGTGTACAAATTTTGCATATATTGTTTTGCTAGAGACTAGCAGTCTTGTGTCACAGGGCCACGTGTCCGACCCCATTTTAGTCATTGATCATTGCAAGAGACCTGGAGTCATGCATATTTTTATTGCCATTTGATTTGCATTTCTTTTATTACAATTTTTGTTCTTTTTATCCTCTTTACTTGACACTCAGATGTCCGTGTCCTTCAATGTAAATTTGTGTAATAAAGCAAGATTAATTTAATTACACCTTTGTATATTTACTCCATCGTGTATTTGATTATGGCTATTATGAATATATAATCTTGGGACATTATACCTGCTATATTGGAAGGAGAAAGTAATTCAATGTAACTTAAGAGTAATAGTGTGTTAACGATGACTTAGTATTGAATCTATATGCTTCGAAGGTAAAGATCCTTATCTTTAATTTTTACTTTACAATACATCCCTGCTCCCATCCATTGCCATTATCTCAATAATTATTTAACGTAAAATTCCGGTCCAGCCTTTCACTGGGGTCTCTGAGATGGAGCCGAAACGGAGCCTAAGAGTGTAAATGACCTTAGACCTGACCAAGCTGGAGCAAGCCATCAAATTACTTTTATTTCACGTGTGGAGTTTTCAGGCCTCTGCACAGAGTACAATCTTTTTCGTTTTTTTTTTTTTTTTTTTTTTATTTTTTTTTTTTTTTTGCATTTAGAGTGAAGGTATGTGAACTACGTCATCAATTATTAACAGGGTGTTTGTGCCTCGAGTGAAAGTACTCCTTTTCATTCCCTGCTGATCTTTGCCTACTGACATAGGGAGACTTTTCCGGAACAAGTTCCCACTCAACAATTAAATAATAACATTTCTACACAAAAACACAGAATTCTAGAAGCTCAAGGTTCCAACATAGAAATCAGTCCAGTGCAAGAAAACTAAAGTAACCAATAAACTAAAGAAAGAAAGTAACCAATAAATTGTAAATCAGAAATAAAAGTATAAAAATATTGCCTCAGTAGCAATTCTAATAAACAAATAAAACTATCAAACTGAACTTATGTCAACCTGTTCAATGTTAATGTGTTAGCACCAAGTTTGAACGTCTAAGGTTACCCACATTCAGCTACTAGATTAATTAGATCATTCCACTATCTAGTCATAATCAAAATAAAATATTTACAATACTGTGTTGCAGTCATTCTTAAGGTGGAAAAGACAAACATTTTGGGTCAAACAGTAGAAAATGTCAATACAAGAAAACAAGGACGTCAAACAATTGTCACAATCTTTGTGGTGTACCAAAATTGCATAAAGTGATTTTAAAACTTTCAATGATCAATTTATTTTGAAGTTTTAATTCTTTCATTCTACCTTGTTTTCAGTACTGTTCTCCTGTCTTGTCTTCAGTTGTTGATTCCCACCTTAATTTGTTGGACTAGAACTAACGGTCATTCAATTAGTTCGTTATTCATGTTGCATAAGATTTTTCATAATTCTGATCATCTTTACATTCGGATTTTCCCGGACAATCCAATCCTGTTCGTAATTCTAGGCATGCAGGCCTCTCCTTATTAGGCTTAATACACCAGTGTTCAATTATTATTATTACTTGCCAGAAGTTTTATTCAAGCTGTGGGGAAAGATTATTTAACAGGAAGTAGGAGAGACAGCATGGGCAGATGTCCTTAGAGTCAAACAACAACATTTGAGAAATAAAAAAAAAACAAGTGTTACATTTGTTTACAAAAAGAGAGAAAGATTATTAACGGGCAGCAGCAGAGACAACACGGGCAACCGAAAAGACAGCATGGGCAGCAGGAGTTGTTGGTTTATTAGCACGTTGAACAGCCAAACCACAGAACCTTTTACATCCCCTAGCAACAGCTGTCACAGCCAGGCTAGCAGAGGGCGAAGGCATTGAGGGGTCTTGGAGTTGTGGGTCACTAGTGAAAGGGTGGTGTGGTAGGTCTACATGCTGGACACCACATGGCTTGTAGGTGTTGATGAACATCTTTGTCTCCTGCACGCACTACTCTGTAACTCCATTTTTTGGGCTCAAGTCATGTTGTCCTGATGGAAGGTTCCTTCAGTAGCTTCCTTTGGGTATATATGACTACCATAAATATTCCCAGAGAATTAAACTAAAGGTTTCACAGAATTCTAACTTCTGGTACGAGTACCCTAAAGGTTTCCCTCTAGAATATCGTATATCAACAGGGGACGCATGCATTAACACGCTACATGGCTATCTGCACCCCACATAGCGTTTACATTTGGAGGGGGAAAGGTGGCGAGGTAACTGAGGAGCCGTTCCAAAGTTACCCTTCCTCCGTTACTGTTACGGTAGTCGCAACGTAAACAAACCGTCCGCCATACTGTGTGACGTCACGTCCGTCCTCATTCCTTGTCTGGTAGCTTCCAACATCGGTTTGATTTTTCCCAGTGATCACCGTTTACCTTGTGCATCCTTCGCCATGTCTCGACCTTCTGCCTCGCTTTCTTCTGGAAAGTTGAGTATCAGGTTCTTGTATTGTTTAAATAAGCTCTGGCCGTAAAGTAACGATTTTTTATGCTAAAATCATGTGTTTTGTGGCGGAGCTGTACCTTGCCCGGAGGCGCCCTTTTATGATGCTGCTGTTCGCCTCACATGCTTTTTTTAGTTAGCCAGAACAGCCTTCCCAGCCTTATAATTAATTAAATATCATTAGTTATTTAGTCTTCATTGCTAGGAATTAGTTATATTATGCCGATGGTATTGTTCGGCGCTGTTAGTTAGCCGACCCCATACTAGACTTTTAGCCTAGCCTAGGCAGCAGCCTAGTGTTCATGTTTACTTCTGCATCTGCATGATACAATAAGTGTTCCTAGTGTTAATGTTAATGAAGATATAGGCATTTTTAAACATATAAAAGATTCAGTGTTGCACATATCTTTCGCCTTCTAGGGACCATACAAGGGACCGTGCCTGGTCCATCCATGTCACATCCCCTAACTCAACGTGGGGGCCCTTGTATGCTTCCTTATCTCCCCTGTTACCTTCGGGTAACCTCCCTCTGAGTAGCTTTGCTGTATCTTAGCCCCCTTACCCGGACTAAATTTCGGGTAGGTTAGGCTAGATCGTTCTTCCCTCTTCCCTACCATAGTATATGGGGGGACTTCGGACAGAACCCCAGAGTACCTATTGTTCATCCCAGTCCACCCTTAGGGAACGCATTTCCCTTTAGGTATCGACTGAGACTGAAGGTGGAAGGGCCCTACCCTTCCCCCTACACTGCTCTTGGTTGGGACACGTCCCTTCCTCCTGTGGCCTAGCGATATGTCTTCCCAGCCCTCCCTAATCTAGGAGAAGCTCTCCTGGTTTAGGTTAGGCTTTGGGGGATTCTGTTTTATTATAGTTTAGGACAGTCCACCAGTGCTCTGCCTACTCTGAGCCAACCTACCCTAGGGTTGGAGAGTGTTTCTCTCCTACCTGGGTAGTATAGCATCTAACAGTTTCCCCCACTCCTTGAGAGCTTTAGGGTTGCGACCCCTTCTGTTCCCTCAGACCCCTACCCCCACTCTATCCCTTTTTGTTGGCTTGCCTTCACACCCCTGTCCACCATCCTACAATTCCTCCCATGGGGAGAGTTGTAGGTTAAGCTGTGCTCTCCTGCTTAGCTGGCTGGTCTACTACACTTCCCTCTCATATTCAAACTACTGTATAGGGTAGTGTTGGCAGCCGGCCTGCCGGCGGAAGATCACCCTCTCCCCCTTTTTGAGTGTCCTCTGATCCTCCCTTGGATTACCATAGGCATCCAGGCGTCTGCCGGCCCCCTGCCGCCGGGTGATAGGCATATCCCCTCCTATCATGAGAGCACTCCTTCCGGAGGGAAGCCGGTTGGGTATAGGACATTACCCTTCCCCACTCCCTCCTTATCTTTCTCTCTTCTATCATGGTGCCGGTCCACTGCCCCCTCCGCCTGCCGGTGCTAGCAGCCGGCACCCCATGTGACCTTCCTACTTCATAGGATGTTCCTATCTGAGGATTACCTAAGGCGGCAACCTGCCGGCTGCCGGGGGCCGCCGCCCCTTGCCGCCGCTACCGCTGACATCTCAGACAACCCTCCATCTTATGTACCCAGCTAGGTTCACCAACGCCGACAGCCTGCCGGTTGCCGGAGGCCACCGCCCTGCCGGCTACCTGCCGCCGTGCCGGCAGTCGCCCTTATTGGTGTCTCCTACCTCTCTGCTGCTCAGTGTGTAGCCTTAGATGGATTCACCCCGCCGGACTGGCCTCCGGCTTGCCGGCGACGCTCCTGCAGCTTCCATGAACAAGCACCCCTCCCCCCGGCTGCCGGCCCCATGCCGGTAGTCGACCTATAAAGCCGTATAGCCAGACTGCTCTTCTTTGGTATTTCATACCTTAAAGACGGTGGCTGGGGTGTACGGTTGTACAGTACAATATTTCCAGCATACCTTGTGCTTCTCAGTGCAGTCTCTTGCCGGGACCTACCCAAATATAAGGGGATTTTATCCTATTTTCCCCCTTCTTTTCTCTAGATTCTGAACGATTTCAGACCCTCTCCACTCTGTAGACAATTCCTTTGTAAGGTTGCCTAAGTTTGGCTCCCCCATAGGGATATCATTCCCTCCCCTAGAACCTCAGGTCCTAAGGAATTGTCGGCAGAAAAGGTCACAGTAACTGGCTGGACGGGACTCACAAGTATGTGTCTTCCTACTTCCCTTCTAGCTCAACTATCCTGAGCTCACATAAAACACAATGCTACAGATTAAGTGAATATTAATTTTAAGAGTAATGTAAGCCATAACTCTGTCTTCCACATACTCATGATCTCTTTCTTTTACAGGAGGAGAACCTGAAGTGTGAGAGCTCCTTCTGCGGAGATCGCCGCCCGGACTTCTACGGGCATAAGGCGTGCCAGACCCACGCCCCCTCTGCAACAAAAAAGGGCAACCTTAAATATTGGGATCCAGTCCTGCTCAACCTGCAAAGGCCTCCTTGATGAGGCGTTCGACAAACCTCCGTCCGCGGAGACCAGGGACAATGCTCGTGAGAAACTGCGCAAGTGGGTGCGCGGTTTCCAGAAGAACGCCATCGGGCCTTATCTCCCTAACGAGAAGATGAGGGCCTTGCTTTTCCCTGAAGCGCTGTCAGACTCTGTGATCCCCCAGGATCAGATCCCCTGCGTCCAACTTACTGTTGAACACGACATTTCGGCTACACTCCGAAAGTGTCATCTTGACAAAGTGGAGAAGATGTAGGAAGTCTCCGACAACACCGAGAGGACCCTCATGGGTGAGGATCTGGAGAATGAAGAGGATCAGGTGGAGTTCCCTGATTCGGAGGACGAGGTCGCCCAAACACCTCCAGTAACCCCCATTGTGGTCGAGGAGCCAGTCCCCTCTACCTCCGCCGCCTCGCTGCCCGTGCTACCAGCCACTGGAGATGCCATCCAGGTGCTGGTGGCACTGATGAACGAAAGGCTCCGAAAGAATCATGAGGAGCTCAAACATCATTTTATGGGATTGAAGCAACCGAAAAAGATTTCGGTTAAGGATCTTCCCCCCTGCTCGGAGTCTAACCCTTGGAGGTACGCCGAGCATATGCCAATTACAACTGGCAAAATCTTTATCAACGATCGGCTTGGGTCCATCCTCTTGGAAGAGGTGGAGTTCTTCCTCAGCTTTGAGGCTTACCCAGACTGTTACGTCCGGCTCAGGTCCGAACCGGCCTCCAAGGAAGAGACCAAATCCAAAGAAGTGATCGTGTTCGATCACTCGAAAGCCCAAGCCATGGTGGCAGAGTGTCTCAAGAGTCGTGGTTTTACTAACTCTAAAATGCCAGCATTGAGCAAGAAGCACCCGTCCTTTCTTGCTCCCCCTACTGCGACCTTTCCCTTTGTTGAAAAGGCCTTCCATGCGGTCATGAAGACGGTGGAGGAAGGAAAGCCCTGCCCTACCTTGGAGGAGTGTAGGCTTCTCTCCCTCGCCCTTCCCCCCGACAACAGATTCTGGAAAGATATCCAGTTCACCTTTACAGTCGGGAAACTGGAACCTGACGAGGCTGGCCGTCAGTTCAATGAGGATCTTCCAAAGCTGAACGACCACCTTCTTCGTTGGGAGCAGGAGACCAAGGAGATACTAGCCGCCTCTCTGTCTCACCAAATTCAGCTGGAGGGCATGGGTGGGGACGTTAGGGTCCCAGACTTGTATATGGTTCTCGCGAAGACCCACCTAGTGACCGTGATGAAGGACTTGTACAGTTTCATCAAGGCCCGGAGAGCCTGCAGAGAGTTCGTGTTTGCCAACGCGGCAGTGAAACACGAACCCCTGAAGCTAATCTCCTCCAACATCTGGGGCAAGCATCTCTTCCCAACAGCTCTGGTGAAAGAGATCGTGGACAAAGCCGCCTCTGAGAATCGGAACCTTCTCAACAAATGGGGCATGTCCCGCAAGAGGAAATCCTCTCAGGAAGAAGGCTCTCAACCTAAGAGGAAACCCTCCAAACCACGACCCCAACAGTGTCAACCCAAACGCCAGTTTCTGGCTCCCGCTACTCCCCAAGTGGTTGCACAACCACAACAGACCTTTCAGTTGGTCCTCCAGCCGGTGGTGTCCCAATCACCGGTCTTCACCCCTGCCTATGAACGACCATCCACTACCTTTCGTCCCAAAGGTAGAGGCTTCTTCAGAGGAGGAAGGGGAGCTAGCAGCCGAGGTGGCAAACCCTCGAGAAACCAGAAGCAATGAAGTGCTTCCGGTGGGAGGAAGACTCCGCCATTTTCAGGATCGTTGGACCTTCGATCTTTGGGCACACAGCATCATCAAGAAGGGACTAGGTTGGAGCTGGACGCAACCACTGCCATCTTTCAACCAATTCTTCCAGCCTTCAACCCCCATCTTGGAAGAATATGTCCTGGAACTCTTGAACAAGAAGGTGATCAAGAGGGTAAAGTCCACCAGGTTCCAAGGAAGACTATTTTGTGTTCCAAAGAAGGACTCAGACAAACTCAGAGTCATTCTCAACTTGTCCCCTCTCAACAAGTTCATTGCGAACAACAAATTCAAGATGCTGACCCTTCAACAGATAAGAGCCCTACTGCCTCACAAGGCCTACATGGTCTCAATAGACCTGGCGGATGCCTACTGTTACATCCCAATGAACCACCACGGATCCTCCTACCTAGGATTCCGGCTCCAACAAAGAAGCTATGCCTTCAGAGCCATGCCCTTCGGGCTCAACGTGGCTCCGAGAATCTTCACCAAGCTAGCAGACACAATCGTCCACCAGCTACGCCTTCAGGGCGTCCAAGTGATG